>NW_018164609.1:1119022-1144674 GCF_001263595.1 Phalaenopsis equestris | reverse complement strand
AATCAAAACACGATTTACTCGCGCGCGGCGACGCGACAAAATGGGTGTCCTCCCTAGGAAAAATCGACGTTCTGGACGCGCAGGTGTAGTCTGTTTTGTCATCTGGGATCGCTCGGACGACGTCGTCGACAATCGAGTCAAAAACGCGTCGAAATTCAAATTTCACATAATTTCGACCCGCGATCGATCGTCTCAAAAGGTTTATTGGAGCCCTCGACAAATAACAGTGCAAGCGATGCGAATTGCGGCTATCAGAGGCATCGACTCTCCGAATTGCGAAGTTTGTGCGCGCGGGAGTGCGGAATGGCGGCTATCGGCGTCAGCGACTCTCCGAATTGCGAAGCTTCGGTGCGCGCGGGAGTGCGAATTGTGCAAAGGCCACCCTAAGGCTCAGAAAGGTCCTACAGGAATCCCTTTTGGGTTTCCTCATGTCTGTTTCATCCTTCTAAGTGCTAGAGGTCGATACCACACACTCGAAACTCCAAAAGAGGACGGAAATAGGTCGAACTAAAAACGAGGCGGGCACCACTCTAAGGTTCTAAGATAGTCGCAGGAAGACCGTTAAGGCTAGATCCTAACTCCTACGAGAAATACTAGACCTCACGAAAAATGAGGTCAACACACACTTTTTGTTACAAATATAGAGCACAGCCTCACTTTGAAAATAGCATTACCTTTTAAAAAATGTAAGTAGTTTGGCTTAGTCATTACCTTGTAATAGGGAACTGACTTAGAAATGTCGAGGAGGATCATCACCCTTAGATGCAAGAATTTGGCTAGATCATCGATGGATTGCCTTTGCGGTTTTTCTTGGTTGTATTTAGTAAACTTGATGGTTGGGTTTGCATTATGCTGAGATGACACATTTTAGATTGAGTTAGGCCCTTCAAACCATCACCATTCATTTCAAAGCTGGGAATTTTGTTGATACCGTGGCTGCTCAAAAGTGATCTAATAATGACATTATAAGGTAATTATGCTTCAAGGACTATGAAATCAACTGATAACATCGATTATCAACCCATAAAATTGTGAGAGTAATGATGCACTTAGGATATTTAAACTCTGCAGTGAAGCCAACCATTGACCCTTCATTTGCGAAGATTCTTTGGTCAATGTCTAGCCACTTCAAGCTATAAGGGAATTAAATGTTGAACGATCTAACCAAAGTTGGTGGGACAAGACGTGAACTTTTTTATCACTGTCTTGATGACCATCACGCTGTTGAAGATATTAGTTTGCGATGCATTTCATCATCTATAGAACAATAATAGGTTTGAGATTTTGGATTACACATTTCAAGTTTTTGGATTCATTGTATACTCAAATTTTTGGAAGCTCCACACTAGGATGGGTGTTTGTCAATGAAATTTTTTTTTTTTTGGCCTTGATGTACTTTTGCTAGGAATTTCTTTAACCATCTCTCTTCTTTTGATAGGGCCTTTATATTGTGGCAATTTTCATTTTTTTTACTCAATCATTGTGATGATAACAAAATTTATTGGAATCACTCCTTCAGGTTGGGCTTAAATTTTTCTAGGTCACTTTATGTACTCATTAATAGCTCCCTACTTATAGTTAAGAATGATTGAAATTATATGATAAAAGTGCATGATAGTTCAAGCATCTCCATTGAGAAAATTCTTTGTGTTTAGAATTGTAATGCTCATGAACGGCAATCATTCCGCACACCTTATCTCCTTTCTTCGTTGTCTCCGAATTTGTTATAGAGATGGGAGCCTCGAATCTCTTGTTGAACTCCTCAACATTGATATACTTTTTTGCCTTCAATAATACTCAAACAATGTTTCTAGCAACAACAAATGTGAAACAATCATCACTCAAACCATGGATCAGTGCTACTTTTCTGATGTAGTGGTTTGGGTCTAACATCTCTAACATCATTTTATTAAATTTGGTCTTGCATGTCAATGACACAAAATATTGCTCACCATGGAGTGGCCAGTGCACACCCTCAGTGTCATCTGCATGGCGAGATGCAACACACTAAAATGAAACTTGCTATTTGATCATGTATGGGCAATGAGGAACGGTTCATTGCCTCCAGAGCATACATTAAGTTGATTTTTAAGGTTTAAAAATAATATATGTATATAAATATAAATATGTATGTATGTATGTATGTATGTATGCACATATGTATGTGTGGCCTGAAGAGATTTTCTTTCACCTTGATCGAGACAAAAATGGATTTTGATAGGTCCGATGCTTTTGGCAACCAGAAAAGAAGTTGCCTATGAAATTCCTTGTAAGAAGTGGTGCTCATTGTGCAAAACTTTGAATCACTTGATGGACTTTGATAGCTCTGATGCTTTTGACAATTGGAAAAGAAGTCGCCTATGAAACTCCTTGTAAGAAAAGTGCTGCTCTCTGAGCAGAACTTGAAAACTAGTGAAGCACGTGGCAAGGCTTAACACTTGGCCACAACTGACATTACATATGGGGCCGTCATGGTTTCGAAATTGGTGAAATGTTCGATTTATTCAATAAAACCTTTAATGGATCCCACTAAAGAATATTAAACATTTGAAGTGGTAGTTATGTGTGTTTTTTAACGATGAATGGCCATGTTGATGGGGGCATGATTATTGCATAGGATAAGGATCCTTTATCTTGCATTGAACTGATGTCATCACGAGCCTTAACATGAGGCCTCTTATGTTGTTCCTTAGGAACAAGGGTCAATATCTCCCTATTCTCCCTACCTCCATTTACTTGAATATCTTTGGGTTCTGCAATTCTGCTGGCAGTTATGGCCTACATTGTTGGCTTCACATTTATCACGCACATCCTGCATGTAACAGCATGAACTTCTTGCTCTTTTATCAAGAGCTGTGTTGTGTTGTCTAATTTAGCTTTATTCTTGTTGAATTGCATTTGGTAAAAGATTTGTTGTTGTAGTAGTCTTTTTCGGTAGTCAATTGTCTTACCTCGTGTTTTATAAATAGCTAACTCTCATCATTATCACCAAGCTAATTTTCTCTTTATTCCTATTATGTCGCTACAAGAGCGCTAAAAATGTTGACATTGGATTTACGACATTCTGAAAATTACGAGTGTTGATAAAAAGAGGAATCAGGAGAATGGATGTTCAAGAATAGGGCATAATAAAAAGAAAATCCAACATCTTGAATACTTGTCCCTTGGAGCAGTTTACTTTTTTTCTTTTCTTAGAGGATCCAAGGCAGATTGAGGAGGAAAAGAGACCCACATATGATAAAATATAGTTGCTTTTGCATATATACCACTCAATTCTTATGTATTTAGATATCTAACACCTAGACTTTGTTTTTTGCATTTACGCCACCCAAATATTTCAAGTCGCGTAGAGAATACTACAGTTTTAACTTTAAAAAAATGAAAAAAACATTTTCAAGCATAGTTAAGGTATGTGTGTAAAAATGGAAGTTTAGGTGTTTTCTATGTAAATTCATAAGAATTTAGTGGAATGTATGTAAATATTCTTAAAATCTTTTTCCTACATGTCTATTTCTACATGTCATGTTATTGGGGAGACTTCTATTTTTGTGGCTCTGTAGGTTTCTGGATTAATTGTCCCTTAAGTTGATTTAATATTTCCTCTTAGGATTTCACGTCCTGTAATTTTGCTTTCTTGCTCTTTTATGGCGGCATCGACTTGGGCATGTGACACTTGTTCTCAGATGTTTGATAGGCTCTGGTATTTCATCTTAGGATCTCCCTTGTGATTTTACTCTTTTTTTTTTTCTATGTAACTCAGAAAACTGTTATTTGTTTGTACCAAATCCTAGTTAGATTAGGTAAGAAAAAACTGCGACAAAGTATAACTTCAATCACATTTGAAGTTCTCTTTTCACATACAATGAACCTTACAGACCTACTCTAGTACAAAATCCTACTTTCTAGCAGAAGACCCGAAATTCATTAGTCCATAAGAACAAGCAATCAGTGTTTAGATTACAATATAATTCTTATTCAACAGTCATTTGTTTTTACAAGAAAATACATTTGGAGGTTGGAATTCATATATATATGTATTGATAGTTTCAACCTTATAAGAAATGTACCAACTGTTATTTTATATCAGATAATTGTTGATTAGCTTTACATTCACATGCACTTGTTATTGTCTTTATGATTCTCCTTCTTACCATGTTTAGTTTCTCACTTTTTGGTTTGGTGTTCAGGGTTAAGTTAATCATTGAAGAGATTGAAAGGGAAGAGGCGCTTTTATTAGAGGATCTTTACTCGATGGATAGAAAGTTTGCAGAGCACTTCAATGTATATTCTGGAAATAATCTTTTGTTCATTATTTTCACTTCCGATGTCTCACTTATTCTCTGATTTTTTCTTTAGTTCATGCTTTTTCAATCTTTTTTGGTGTTCTTTTTTTTTCCCTTGATATAACCAGGTCATAGAACAAATACTAGAGGTGCTTATTAAGTTTGTTATGGACCTAAAATTGCAGCATCAACACGAATTTGTAAGTCTTTTAGCTTGTTTGTTTCTTTGAATATTTCAAGTGATTTATTTGCGTTCTAATTTTCCAATGGCATTAAATCTCGTCTTGTTTTTGCATTTCTAATCCTTGTTTCTCATTTTTTCCATGAAATAGGATGAATTGAGGAAAAATTGGCTTTGCAAAAGATGCCAAACAATGAATGCCAAATTGAGGTTAGCGGTTTGTATCATCTGTTTAGATGTATCATTGTCATCAGCTGACGCTTCCCTTATTCAATTATTTTTTAAATGCAATTCTATTCTAATGGAACTTTTGTTTTCTTACATAAATTCTCAAGTATTTTTAAAATTTTTTTACTGTAAATTTTTGCAGGGTTCTGGAGCATCTTCTTTTGCGCGATACTTATACAAAGGAGTCTGTGCCTGCTCTTCACAGGATTCGGTAATCTGACTGTAATTTTCATCATCATCAGTTTGAAAAGATTATTAAATTCAGGCCTCATTTTCTCCCTCCCATGCAGAAAGTATCTCGTAGAGGCAACTGAGGAAGCATCCGTTGCTTATAATAAAGCGGTATGGTTGCTTTACATGATAACTTTGTTCTTTGAAGATTTAATGCATTTTCTGAGTCATATGAAAATAGCTCGTTCTTTGAATCTTCACTTAAGAGGAAAATTAAAGGAGTTGTCATTCTAAAATGTTGGCTTTGGGGCCATTTTTGTGCCATTTTATGAAATTAATTAAATTTTTATTTCATGCTGTATTATTGAATGAACTATATCCTACCAATAGAAGATACGAATTTATTGTCATTTGATCAGTCCTATGAATGCAGCGAACTATTCTCATTTAGAGTTTATGCACTACCGTTCTTTCTTCAACACAGTTCCCATTAGCTCAGTTTTCATTTCATGCAGCCTGTAAAGTTAGTTTAAGTAATCCAGGGCATTTACGTACATACATCCCAATTCCTATGTATTTATTCATCTAAGACCTAAACTTTACATTTTTACATTTATAGTTTTGTAACACCCAAATCTTTTATATCGTATAAAAAATATCAACATTTTAACTTTTAAGAAGAGAAATACACTTCTCATGCATAGGTAAAGTGGCATGCTTGTAAAAAATGAAGTTTTGGTGTTACATATGTAATACATGGGAATTAAGTTGTCTTTATGTAAATCTTCCTAACGATTTTTATTTGGACCCAAGTCAAAAGTAAACAGTTTCGAGTTATATGTATGTATGAGCTCTAAGATAAGCATGGGTTGAAATGAACTAATTTCGAACCATCAATCTTGGAATTAAAAGCTTGATTTCAATTTCGATTTGATTAAAATTCAAGCCTTTCTGAACTCTAAGCATAATTATCAGCCCTGCGTTGTACTATTGTTCATTGGCAGTTTGCTTGTTGTTCCTCAGTTTTTTATTTACTCCTCGTCAGGTTACACGTCTAAGGGAATATCAAGGCGTAGATCCATACTTTGACTCAATTGCCAGACAGTACAATGATATTGTGAAGGTATACTTTTACTCTCAAGTATCTTTTAATCAATTCTACTTTCTCTTGATACCAATTGCTTTGTTAATTTACAGAAACTGGAGGGAATGCAATGGACAATTCACCAAGTTGAAATGGATCTAAAGCGCTCACTTGATCAATCAGCAGCATAAAACTAGTATTATTTTCTGTAAGCATACTAAATGGATCTAAAGCGCTCACTTGATCAATCAGCAGCCTAAAACTAGTATTATTTTCTGTAAGCATACTACTTATTGCTCAACTTGTAATACTCATATGAGAGAAAATGAACAAAATGATTCTTCAACCATTTATAGAGGGTTAAAATAGTCTCAAACTATGTAAAAGGTTAAATTAATTGCCAGATTATTTAAATAGATATCAAAATGGTTCCTGGCTGGATTATTTGTCCCCATTTAGGGTGTCCACAGGGTGTTTTAGTCCCTATTAAAATAATATGGGGGCTAAATGAGCCTTTTACGTGCTTTGAGACCATTATAATTCTCTGCAAATAGTCGGGGAATTATTTTGATGCCAGAGATAACCAAAACCACGACTCAAACACCATAAATTTTATTGCTGAAATGCAAAAACGAGTACAATGATGCCTACTTACCAACAAGGAAACGTAGAGAGCAAGAAAGAACACAGAAACAGTAAGACGAAACGTCACATACACAGTAAGAAAAATAGTAAACATGAAATATACTCATCATGAAGTAGAAACAATCCTAAAATGTGACAAAACCGGTGCGATAGCCCCGGAAGGCTGCTGGAAATCTGTCGAGGTCAGCCTAGGGAGGGACGGACGACTGCTGTTCGACGCCTAAGAAGATGGCAATCCTGGAGGCTGACAACCGAGGAAACAGGAACATGTTAGCCCGAACTGGAGGTGGCTCTAGAAGGATCCTGGATGGCGGCCGCCTGCTGTTGAGTGACGAGGAGGTGCGGCTGAGGAAGGGGGAAACACAGGAGGATGGCATGACAACCTGTAAAGAGTGGGTGGCCCGTCGGTGCCCCAGGAGAGAGCTGGGAGGTTGGACTACCTGTCGGACAGAGTTAGGAGGTCGGCGTTAAAGGGCGACGCTGGGAGGAGGGGTAGAGTGGGGATACACACCACTTGAGGCGAGATACAGTCGTAGCCCCATTCGCCAAAGGGTGCAACCCCCGAAGAGGGAACACCAGGAAGAACACCGAAAATCAGAAAAAGAACTAGTGTCTATTGCCTAAGTAAAAACACATAAATAGAGAGAAGACTAGAAACTAGCAATGGTAAGATCTAAGAAAGGAAGGGGAGGAAATTGTAGGAAATGAAGAGGTTTGTTGCAACTCCTAGGAGGAGGCAAAAGACTAGGGCCAGGAAGGAATTGATCGCGGAATAGGAGTCGAGAGGAATCGCGAGCCTTAAGTGGTAATTGAACCGGTCCCAATCTAGCAGGACCGGTTCAATTGCCACTTCCGGGTGAGGAGCGTGACCGGCCTCACGTCAATCCCCGGGGTTAAAGGAGCTTCGACAAATGGTTCCTCATAATATTGAGTGAGATCTGCAACTTTGGATGTTGCTAAAATCTTGGAATCTTCTGACAGGTCAATTTTGCATGCGTTGTCGTTCATTTTTTTTTTAATGCGGAAATGTTCATCGACTCTGGGCTTGAGTTAGTTGTATTCTCTTACAGGAAATCGTTCTTTTTTTTCAGTCATATCCACACGAGGTCGCCTTTTTGAAATGTTGTCTTAGTTGTATTCTCTTACAGGAAATCGTTCTTTTTTTTTCAGTCATACAGTCATATTTTTTGGACCCGTTTGTTTGTGTTTTATATTTGTTATTCTGCTTAGAAATTGCTTTCCCAACTTTCTCGTGGAGTTGCTAAGTTTGATAGACACTTTCCGTAGCATCCTCGTTGATCTCTGCGAGGGGTACAAGTGGGACCAACTCAAGGGTGTGATCAGGTTGCTGTCGTACACAATTTCAAATGGTGTGTCCTGTGGTCTGGCTTGTTGATCTATTGTAGGAAAATTTAGCTTGAGCAATGTGAAACCGCTGCTTGATATTTTTCCCTACGATGCAACAAAGAAAATCCCCAAGGCGTCGCCCTCTTGCCGCCCTCCCAACTCTGCCCAGCAGGTTGTACAGTCTCCCGGCTCTCTCCAGCGACACCGATGGGCCGCCAACTTCGATCAGGCTACCACACCATCCTCTTGCGCTTCCCCCTTCCTCGGTCGCACGGCCCTGTCACTCCACAGCAGGCGATCACCCTCCAGGATTCTTCCAGCATTACCTCCAGCATGGCTAACCTACTACAACACCCTCGATTGTTAGCCTCTAGAATTGTCGCCTCCTTAGGTGTCACTAGCAGTCATCCATCTCTCCCTAGGCTCACCTCGGCGGATTTCTAACAGCCTTTCGAGGCTATCACACCGGTTTCATCACATTCCAGGACTGTTTCTACTTTATGTTGATTCTATTTTTGCATTTATTATTTTTCTTACTGTTTATGTGTCATTTTGTCTTAGTGTTTATGTGTTTTTGCTTCGTATCTTCGTAACCTTGTTGGTAAGGAGATGTCATTGTGCTTGCTTTTAAATTTCAACAATAAAATTTGTCGCTTCTAAGCTGTGGTTTAGGTTACCTTCGGTATCAACAAATAGTTGGGGAATTATTTGGATTCTTTTCTAAACTATATAATGGGATATAATTAATAAATTATAAATGTGAGAAAGTATGTGTTTTTGTTACGTCATATGTATAATAAATTATTTCATTTGGGACACGATCCACATTTTTTTCCTTGTTTTTTATATAAAAATTTTGACTTTTTTTAAAGTTCTTTTTATTTGTGTATGGTAAATCTTTGTATAAACGAAAGACGTAAACCGCTTATTCTACCGCCACAAATTTTTTAACATGCATAATCTTAAATCAACTTATTGATAACTGTAGCTCAACTTAAACCAAAAATCAATCTAATTTACCGTTAATTTTTAATTGTAATAATACTAAACTCAATACATGACATTTAACAGGTATATTGAGATATTTTTTAATTATTTAGAGGACTTGTTTTATTGTTATTCAATTTAGAAATTTATGAATGGGATTACTTTATTTTTTAAAATGATTTTAAAAATTGCTTCATTTAATTAGCATCATGTTTAGCGTACAACTTCTATGATTTAATTTTATTTAAATTTTGAGATTAGAAGAATTAATGGACAAATGGATTCAACAACCAAATTATAATATATAGAAAATTAATATATCGCACTCAACCTAATGGTGGTTCATACATAGATTTGATCACTTTTCATGATTAATTAAACCTCCTATGAATTGGTTTATATTTTATTCTCAGAGTAAATCAATTAAAAAGGGTGTAAGCAACCTCATGTTCACTAGTTTATCTTAAGAGTAAGAACCACTGGGGAACCTCATCCCAAATTTACTTAGAATCCTATATTATGGGTGTCCAACGAGCAACGTGGGAACAACTAATATATGAGCAATAAAGATAACCTTATTTTCATGAGCTATGTTAAATTGTCTTTTGGCAACCTTTAGTGACTGATAGTGTTGTGATGGTAGTCTATGAATTTTTTATTCGTAAATCATGGTCTAGGGAATTTTGTTAAGTTACTATGACAATAATAAGTAGTTGAAAACAACTCTACCAGTTGATCCGCCGGACATGTTCCCATTTTAATGTAGGAGTGTCAAAATTTGACCCGACAAATCAGCTCGACTTGAGCCTAACTTGAGAGATTTGAGTATGGGTTGACTTGATTAATTTTCGTGCGAGATTTGGGTTGAAAATTCCAATGCAATTTAGTTTTCGATTCGGGTTTGGATTGAGTTGCTAACCTGAATTTGACCCAAATTAATCTGCCAACCTGAAATTTACTCAAATTTCACCCATTAATCTGAGATAGCCTCAAATTTGACCCGAACTTGACTTAAATATGACCCAAATTTGACTCAAATGGTTGTTATGCATATCTTAAATGTGTTACGTTGGTCATTTTTGGGTCAATTAGATTGTAAGTAGGTCGGGTTCAAGTTCAGGCTAGATTTTTTGACTTGTTTAATATTTAGGTCCGGTTTGGGTCAAAGAGTTTCGAGTTCATGTTAGGCCCAAACTCTACCCATGAACTCAATTTGACACCCCTATTTCATGTAACGACCTATAGCAATCAATGGACAATCATGCCTTTTGATCTTATGGCTTCTAGCAAGTGAAGCAATCAATGCCAATATGGGCACTCCTGAGTTTTAGGGCCTAGTATAGTATCAAAATTAACAGTAATAAAGAAGAGCATTATTTAATTGATACAGAACAAAACACATCATGGTGGTTCATTGCAGTTTTATAGAAGTACTTGGTAGCAAAACTTGATGATAAAAAAAAGTAGGATATGGACTGATCAAAAAACTTTAAAAAGACCGCGAGTGGCGCCTTCCAAAAACTTTCACCTCCCAGTATACCAAACAAGTCAGAGAAAACAAAGAAATATGCTAGGTGAGAGCCTAAAAGAATAAAAGATTGTCACTAGTAAGAAATAAAAAGGAACTAATCCTAAGCCAATCAATCAAAAAGTAAATAGAAGGGAAGCTTTGCTGCATAATGATGAAAGAGTTCAAAGAAGCACACTTGCAGCAAATGTGTAGACAGAAGCTAATTATAAAGTAAAGAGGACTTACATAAAATCCAATTCTTATGCATTTACATATGTAACACCTAGACTTTGATTTTGACATTTATACCACCCCAAATCTTTCATATCACATAAAAAATACCACTATTTTCAACTTTTAAAAGG
The DNA here is from genome assembly GCF_001263595.1 of Phalaenopsis equestris. Classification (NCBI taxonomy): domain Eukaryota; kingdom Viridiplantae; phylum Streptophyta; class Magnoliopsida; order Asparagales; family Orchidaceae; genus Phalaenopsis; species Phalaenopsis equestris. The sequence continues at coordinate 1,133,873 of NW_018164609.1, read as the reverse complement.
TGAAATACTGAAATACATCTTTTGTGCACAGGTAAGGTGGCATATATGTAAAATTGAAGTTTAGACGTTAAATGTGTAAATAAATAAAAATTGAGTGGTGTGCATATAAATACCCCAATAATAAATTGTTTAGGGGATGATTGTTTGAAGTATTAATGCATTTGGAATCTTACATTCTTATTTTTAGGAAGTTCTGTACAAAGTAGTTCTGTACAAAGTAAAATAAATGTAAGGTACAAATAAATTTTAGTTCTTCACTTGCAAAATTGTCCTGAAAGTGCACTTCAAATTTCGCTCTTTGAAACTCTCGCTCTCATAACCCCTTTGTGCTCGCGACCCTCCCTTTGTGCTCGAAGCTCATTGCTAATGATTAGCAAACACCTAAGTTTTCATTAAAACAAATATGAAATAAGAATTATGTGAGTTTATAACAAACCAAGTAAACCAAAAAAATTAAAATACAATTCATTTATTTATATTGTACTTGATTGTGTATTCATATCAAGTTTTTTTATTTATTTTATTTTATTTTGTTATTTTTTTCGAACAAAAAAAAAACGACGCTGCTCGACTCGTCTCCTTGCCCGCACGATCGCTCCTGCTCATCTCCCTCGCTCGATTCCTTGCTGTGCCGAGGAATCCCGCAGACCCCGCTCGACGCCTCCCGCACTCGCCTTCTCCCTATTCTTCCACGACCCGAAACCCGCAGCTCTCCTCTTCGTCTTCACAGAGAAGCATCGACTCCCGTTCGAAAGTCTCGCCTTCCTCTCGGTACGATTCATCTTCACCACTTACCGAGACCTTCAATTGCCTCACCTCCCTCTCGCGCGATCTCTTCTCTTCCGCCGAAGACCCCCGATCGCCTCCCTCTTCCTCACGCTGAAGAAGCTCCGATCTATAAGTCCTGCTCGCCCCAGGCGACCAAACTCTCGCCTCTACAACTTCGCGAATCGCGATCTTCTTCCTCACCTGCTTCGCTTCCTCTCTTGCGAACTCCCATCTGCACTGAAACACTCACCTGCTTCGCCTCTCCCGTCGGCTCTCCTACCCGTGCCCGATACCCTCGTCGCGTTTCTTGTTTGACACTCGGGATTAGAGTTAGCCACGGGATCGCTGTGTGTAAGGCCTTCCAACTAAAATCTCTACACAGTTGCAGGTATGTTTCTTGAACTCCCTTTTCATTTAAATTTTTTTTTTTTTTTTTTCAATAATAAAAGAAAATCTGTGTTATTGATTATTGAGTGTACACCATATACCCTGAATCAATCACTTCTTCTTTCTCAGCATAAGATAATTTTATCTGCTCTTCTATTGAAGTGTGATATGGTTCTTCATTCTAGAAAAGTTTTGTTCTAAATTATGTAACTTAAGAAGTTTTTTTTTTTGTGATTAACTTTGACTGGACAAATATAACATGAAAAAAAAAATGATTCTAGTCATATTAATACAACTAAGTGCAACTAGTGGCAAATGTTTACTGCATTCCATCGAATTATTATTGTATATTCATATGTTTGACATCGATCTTTGGAGAACTATAAACGCTGCTTTGACCATACACTCTTACTGATTTTGGAGAACCATAAACACTATTTCGATTATATGTTATTGTTGATTTTAAATGCTTCATTGTTGGTTTCATGTTTCAAGCACTTAAATGCAAATATTGTGAGATTCCAATGACCATTTAAATGCTGATTTTGGAGAGCTTTACTTGTTGTTTTAATGCTATTTGGAGGACAATTAAATGATGTTTTGGGGACTGTTTTCAGTTAATTTTGCTATAGTTTTTGGAGCTTTAAATATACACTTTTATGTTTATTTGGACCTGCATCAGAACTTTGTTAATGACATTAGGTTTGTCTCACAAAGAAATTGAATTTGGCCAAGAAGTTGTTGAAATATGGTGCTCTTGAATTTAATTTTAAAGCTATCAATTCCAAAATTGCATCAAAATTCAGGCTTGTTTGGATATATTTTTTGATGATGTCATTATAATTTTTGGTTAGTTTGCATTAATTTATTGGAAGATTTGCATGCATACCACTCAATTCCTATGTATTTACATATCTAACATCTAAATTTCATTTTTTACATATATGTCACCTTACCCATGTACATAAAAAGTGCGTTTAAATGTACTATTTTATCTTACATATGAAGATATTAGCAAAGTTGCAATTTCCTACTTGTAATCGGACATTCAGGTAAATTAGTCTGTCATAGAAAAAAATACACTGTTTTATTTTTGTAGTTAATTGATCAATTTATTCCTGCAATTTTTTATGTCGGAAATTTTCTTATAGGAACATTAACAAAAATAAGAGGGACATTTACATAGAGACCACCCAGTTCTTATATATTTATATAGACAACACTTCATTTTTTTTACATATGCACCAATCAATTTTTTCATATCACATAAAAATTATAATTATTTGACTTAAAAAGTGAGATACATGATAAATCTTTTATGTATAGGATAGGTGTATACATATATATACATACATACATATATATATAATTTGAAGTTTATGTAAAATACAGGAATTGAGTGAGTGTCAATCTTCTCCTTTTAAGATATTAGTGCTAATAATCTAAAATGTTTTTTTTGTTTGGGTGTCTCGTTAAAAGATTTGTTTATTTCTTTTTTTTAGTATTTTTGTAAGGATTGAGGCCATTCACAACGTCTTTTAGAAGAAAATATTTCATTAGGACTTTGCACGTAGAGTTACTTGTGAAATCCAATGAAATCACGTCAAATAAAATAAAATCCGTCCAATAACACAGAAATATTCCTCGTGTGTTATTCAGGTGTTATTGTGAAATATTTTCAGAACAATAACACATAAATAACATACAATAACATTTGAATAACACGAAATAACACACGGGAAATATTCCCCTGTTATGAGACCGATTTTTTTTTGTCTGTCGCCTCCACGTGTCTTATTTCATTGGACTCCACACGTAATTTTACGTGCAGAGTTCTGATATGTGCGAAGTTCTGATGCAATATTTTTGTCTTTTAAAACAGACCCACAATCTTAAATGAATTATGTAAAGCACAGCTAAAATAAGTTCAAAATGTTTTCTTTTCAATAAAAATTTCATCTTTTTTAAACACTTATTCAAATTAGAAGTAAAATGAAGTAAATTTTTATGCATTTGAAATCTCATTTTACAAAAACTTACAAAAAACTTATAAAAAATAAAATTTAATGCATCTTAAATGCATGCAACTCAACAAACCTTAAATGCATGCAGCTCATTTGTTGACTTCAAAAAATACTTTATTTTCTCAATTTAATTTACAATTTCTTAATTTTTTTCAAATAGTACTTGCATGTAGTTTTTGAAAAATACTTCTCAAGCACACTTGCTTGTACCCATTAACCTCAATAATAATTTGAGTTAATTTGTTCTAACTCATTCCTCTTTAGTATGTATATCAATTCTCAATACATCATAATAGGGGCTTGCCTCTATAGGGAACTTGGAACTCAGGTAAAATAAACCCTATTTAATCTTTGTATTAAATAGGGGAATTTGTCGGTCATATATAAAAGGTTCGCAGACCAAATGGATGTCACAAATCTCTTAGTTTGCAGGATTGGGCCTATTATCGGGGTCTACACTTTTCTCTTGAAATGTGTAGTATTCAGGGTGTCAGACACGATTATGCAAATTATTGGCTAATGAGATCCATTCGGTCTCATTTTTTTTTTTTTTCGAAAATTAAAACATACTACCTTCAAAACCAAAAATATATCTATTATATTAAATTAAATTTCAAAATTTATTTTCAAATTCATTTTTTTAAATCTATCAATCGAAAAAGTTGACCGACAAACACCTAGACTTTAATTTTGACATTTATGCCACCCCAAATCTTTCATCACATAAAAAAGACCACTATTTTCAACTTTTAAAAGTTGAAATACTGAAATACATCTTTTGTGCACAGGTAAGGTGACATATATGTAAAATTGAAGTTTAGACGATATATATGTAATTAAATAAAAATTGAGTGGTGTGCATATAAATACCCCAATAATAAATTGTTTAGGGGACGATTGTTTAAAGTATTAATGCATTTGGAATCCTACATTCTTATTTTTAGGAAGTTCTGTACAAAGTAAAATAAATGTAAGGTACAAATAAGTTTTAGTTCTTCACTTGCAAAATTGTCCTGAAAGTGCACTTCAACATAACCCCTTTGTGCTCGCGACCCTGAAGCTCATTGCTAATGATTAGCAAACACCTAAGTTTTCATTAAAACAAATATGAAATAAGAATTATGTGAGTTTATAACAAACCAAGTAAACCAAAAAAATTAAAATACAATTCATTTAATTATATTGTACTTGATTGTGTATTCATATCAAGTTTTTATTTATTTATTTTATTTTATTTTGTTTTTTTTTTCCAGAAGTTGTCTAAGCCAAGGTTACTACCAATAAGGTTTCATGAGGACCTTTTCAAGGGCACCCCTAAGACATTCTTGACATATATCCCTAGCAGGTATGGAGAATTTGAATGTTAGGGTTATATATATGATTAGTTTAAATTTTGGGAATTGTATTGCGAATGAGCTTATTTTAATAACATGTTGCCAACTCTTGTTATTATTGGAAAAAAAAAAAATTGCATATTATGCTTAAAATAGAGGATGTTAAACTATGAAATATATATGCATTTGCACTTATTTGTTGTCATTTTCATTTGTTGTACTATGAAATGTATATGCTTCAAAAAAGATTGCATATATATGTATTTTATATCTTTTAGATTTGCACAAAAATTGTTAAAATTGAGGAGAGGCACTATAATTTTTATGTCAAAAATTTGAAAATAAAAAAGAAAACGTGGGGCCTGGCCCATATGAAATGAACTAATTTATTAATAAAATTACAAAGTTCTTATCTTATTCTCAATTGGAGAATATGAGATTATAAAGTAATGCATTGAAGTTTGGTCTCTTGTAATTGTGGTAAATTAGAAATAATCAAAAGATAATAATGATGATCAATTGATATTTGTTGGGTGATGGTGGTAAGTCTGACAATTTGCATGGTTAGAGAATAATGTTTGGGCAATAGTGGTTAGGTAGTGATGGTTGAATGATAGAGGTCGGATGATGGAAAATAGGCTGACTATTTGGTGACGATAGTCAAACGTCGACAAATAGATACTAATAATCATATAACAATGATAGTTGATGGAAATCATTAGTTTCAATTGCAAATTTGAGCTCTAAAGTTCTTTAAGATTCTTCTATGAAATGAAAGTCTCCATGGGCGTCAAAAATCATTGAAAAAAAGACGCTAGTTTTTTAATTGAATATAGTAGCAAGTTTTCCAAGTGAAGGATTACTTGTTATGAGAGACCTCCAAAGCACGTCTGTTGCACACTGAGATGCATCCGCTGATACCTAAACATGCGCGAACAACGAGCCGTTTTGACAGCCCTATTTACACACATACCACCCACTTCCTGTGAATTTACATATCTAACACCTCAACTTCACTTTTTTTTCTTATTTTTTAGTTTTATGTCACCCAAAATCTTTCAAGTGAAATACAACTTTCATGCATTAGATAAGGTGGCCTATGTATTTACATACTAACATCTCAACTTTACTTTTTCTACTTTTATACCACCCAAACCTTTCATATTGCATTAAAAAAAAAAAACCCAATTTTACTGTCACAATCGCATCAGGGTTTCTACATGAAAATGTGCATTTCACTTGAAAAAAAAAAATGCTGATGTTTTTTTATTTTTTTATTTGAAATTAAGGATTCAAGTATTAAAGTTCTGGCATTAGAACGTATGTACATATAAATTGTTTGGTAGCATGTAAATCTCCTATTTTGCATATATGAATATGAGTGCTTACTCTCACAAATCTTTTATCATTATGCTCAATTTTAAATGATTAAAGTTTAAAATATATTTAATTAATTAAATATGATACTAAGTATTATTTCAAAAGTTAATAAGAAAATATTTAAATCAACACAAAAAGTCATTTATTTGATATTTTTGTCCTACATAAGAATAATAATAAGTTTAAAAGTGTATAATCAAAAGGGAGTACCTGGAAGGCCCATGAGCGTGGAAAATTTGTGGAGCCATCATGCCTGAAGGTGTAATAGTTGCACATAAGCTGTTAATAGAAGCAAATTAAATGGGTAAGTTCCTTGGCTGTAGCTACAAACAACAATCATGTTCATGTAGCATTTTATAGCAAAAACATTGTTAATAAGATACCAAAGAGATGATAAAAAAAATTGGGCATTTACATACATACCAAACATTCTTAGGTATTTACGTATCCATCACCTAAACTCTCGTATGTACATGCATATCACTCAAATCTTTCACATCACATAAAAATACCATCAGCACTATCTTTTTAAAAGTGAAATGCACCTTCTCATACATAGGTTTATGACATCAAGGCGTTAAAAGTGTAAAGATCAAACTTTAGGTATTAGATATGTAAATACACAAAAATTGTGTGGTATGTATGTAAATTTCCCTAAAAAATAAGTTGAAGGAATGTATGATGCTCATATTCATATTTCAAATTCCTTATAAAAAGCTGTGAATAAAACCAATTAACAAAGAAATCAACCAGCCATGCTTCAAGATTAAAATCTTAAATTGGTTGTCCAAACAAAGGGTGATTTATTCTTTTAAAGATGAGAGACAATAAGAAGAAAAATCAAATTTGATAGAACATTAATTAGGAATATGATTCTGAAAACTCATTTTGAGAGCTTATAAGCCTTCGTTTTTTATTATTATAAGTAAGCTTAATAGACTCATTCAATTTAGGATATAAACTTAGAAATCTACATGTACTTAGTTGGTCATATGGTCTTAGACAAAGTCATTCTACTAATGATTAATTGACTGCTAGATATAAATCAACATTATTGTGCCATTAATACCATAAAAAATATCTTAAAATTGATAACATTGTTTGTTTTGAATGCCAATGATAATCTTAAAATCTCATACATGATGCTTAGTGCAATTTGAGCAACAAAAAATATTTGCATAATGTTGTTTTGAACAAAATGAAATGAGTAGGTGTGTGGGTGTGGGTGTGGGTGTGGGTGTGGGTGTGGAGAGAGAGAATTTTAAGGCTCAAAATAATAACCTGGTGACCATGGCCAATATCAACCATCCACCACGTACAGCTTCGACCATCTTCAATCCGAGGTCCAGCAAAAGATGTAGGCTGTTTGTTCCCGAGCACAAAGTGTGCTTCACAATATTGCTCAATATACTCTGATAATATTTTTAAGAGACCATAAAAGTCATACCTTGTAAGCTCTTGATACTAATGCCTTTGGATCAGTGTATCTGCAGGTAGGGCTACTTGATGTTACTGTAATTTTCTGAAAATTATGAAAAATAATTGAATAAAAAAATATTTCGAATAAATTTCAATAATATCGTGAAACCAAATATTTTACCTTGGCTAGAACAGGATTCATCCATTGATGTTCGCCATATGATGTCCCAGAAAAATATAAAACTCCATTATTATCACCATCACATATAAATTGGAGCTCTTTGAAGCTTGAGCGCCTATGCTGAGATCTTACACTACAAGGATTCATCCATGTTAATGGTTTACAGTATTTCAAAAGAGAGAAAACTTCTTTAAATAATTGCATAATGGGTTCCAAATATGTCTCACTTTTGATCTTCTCCCAGCAATTTTGATCCCACACAGGAATACTGAACAGCTTCTTTCACCTGCCGTATCATTTGAAACGATGCTTATCGGATAGTGCGTCAAAGAAAGAGAGAAGTGCCAAATTAGTCCACTAACTATTTAAATAGGATCATTTAAATCCCGAATTTTATAAATTTGTTAGATTGGTCCCTAGATTATTTTATTGGGGCTAAAATAGTCCTTACTGGGGACTGTTTCAACCCATATTATAAAACTCTAAGGACTAAATGGACACTTTTATAAATTCGAGGACTCAACTGAACCCCTGTAAAGAGTCGGGAGATTTGACAACTTTCTCGTCAAAGAAACTATTAGAGGAAAGTGAGCCAGAATATAAAGAAGGGTAGAGGACTTTATAACAAGATAAGGCTACATACAAGTTGGCTGAATATTAAAATATGCTTGCATAATCTGCTCTTCTCTAACTGCAAAATTATTTAAGAAAAATCATAGGTAAATTTCAGAAAAATAGTTTAAGCTTCTAAACATAAGAAGCTAATACCGAAATGTATACGAGAGAACAACTACCTTCTCAAGTAAATGGGATGGCATCAAAGGGAACCTTACAAGTGGCAATAGATTGTCTAATGATAAAAGCCTCTCTCCAAATAGCTGCTCTGGTGTCAAAGAGTTCAAAAATTCATCCACTAGAAGCCAACCACAATTTTTAGAGGCTTGCATGGACCACATTAAAATTGCGTCAAGAACCCTCTCTTCAGATGTTACAGTCATATCTACATGCTGAAAAGCACATTACTAAAATCATCAGATGTTTCTTAAGAGCAAATCTTCTCAGAAGAAATTATCATTATCTTAGACTCATATGGTTAATCATGATCAAATTAAATGCAAGGTAAAGTAATAAATAAAAATTCTTCCATAGAAAAAGAAAAAAATATAAGCCTTTTGATTGATCGCAAACAAACAAGATAATGAAGGTTTGGCCTAGAAATAATCAAGACTGGCAATCATAATATCACTCAATAGTCTTTCAAATCAAAAAAAAAAATCACAAAATAGTCCCTCAACTCTTTATAGTGGGTCCTTTTAGTTCCAAATTTTTAAAAAATGTCAATTTAGTTCCCAAACTCTTCAATATTCAATATGAGCTGAAATAGTTACCAACGAAGCTTACTTCAGCCCTAATTTAAAGAGACTGGGAACTGATTTGACACTTATATAGACCGTAGAACTACAATGGCCCCATGTAAACAATTATTTTGACACCATACTACTTTCAAATGGATTTTTGTGACTTGGATGAGCAGCAAATATATGATTTGTCTCAGCATACCAATATCAGAATCTTCGAAAAAAATCCTAATCAAACAGATACGTAACTTTCCAAGGATAAAAACCTCAATAATTGTACAATATTACTTGGTAAATATAAGATTGGAATATCAATTAAATATATGATACTTCTAATCTATATGATACCATAACAAGGCATAACTGAAATCTGCAGTTTCAAAAATTCAAGAAAAAGAGAGAAGCTGAACAGAAAAATCCTTAGGAAGATAAAAATGCATTAACTGAAAAAAAAAATATATTTGATCATTACTTGGGCGCCACTCCAGAATAATGAACAGACTTCTTAACCCGATAGAATAAAGAAAATATTATTAAAACCAATCAAAAATTCTCCATCCCCAGCCCACACAAAACAGTTGCTATTTATAAAGGCTAGACTCTCCAAATTACAGCTATGTCATCATAAAACATAGACACAACAACAAATTAAAACACATAAACCAAGACATATGAACTGAAATAAAACTCTAGCTTCTGCATCATTATATTTTAGCCTTATCTTAAATATCTTTACATCGAAATTGTTATATATCCAAGCAATAAAAGTTTTCTTGTAAAAAAGCCTGACATATAAGTTTCACATGCAAATAAATTTATGCAACATAGAAATTTACCTGAAGGATGTCCTTGAAAATAGTCTCATCTAATGTGACAAAGTCCGTGCTCACAGTCGTGCAATAATCAAAGTGCATCGAAAATTCCCTCTTGCATGTTTCTTCAACCACTTTACAAGAAAGAAGTGATGCAATTGCAACTAAAATGGGGCAGATTGTATCCTGCAACAAATTGTGAGATGTTAGAGTTTAAGACACTTAGCAACTTCTTCAAAATCTTCAGAGGCCTTTGTCCATAGAATTTACAAAATACAACTAAGTTTGATGGATGATCTTCTTCCAGGAGGACAACACCAACCCTGCATATACATGCACATGAAATGTATTAATATATTTGTATTCTTCACCTTGGATATACTTATTCTAAGGGGCCCATTTGCAAATCCTCAATCACCAACTTAAATGTGTCAAAAATGTGCACATAATTATGATAAAACTCATGATTGAAAGATGATATACATTCCCTTGGTCCCCAACCCACCATGGTTTTGAATAAGTTGAATATGGCTGCTCGAGCAAATCCTCACAGTTGATGAAAATTCTTGAATGAAAATAGAAATTTTAAGTTACAGTCAAAAATTAAGAGAATAAAGTTAAAATGTAGCATATTATTGAAGCTATCATCTTTTTCCTTGTAGGAAAATTTACTTACATACCGCACAATTCTTATGCATTTTCTAACACCTAAAGTTTGATAAATACATTTACAACAACTTGAAGTTAAAAATATATGCATGAAAATGTGTATTTCACTTTTAAAAGATTAGTGATAGTGCTATTATTGATGTGATGTCAAAGATTTGAGTGTTATGTACGTAAATATGGAAGTTTAGGTGTTATATATGTAAATAAAAAACAATTGTGTGCTATGTATGTAATGCCCCCCTTTTTATCGAACTCAACGCACACATCCAGAAGTGCTAAGCCTTCGACAAGACCTTCCTGTCAGAGAAGCACAAAGTTATACTATCGGAACATGCTGTGATATAGCAAACACAAGCAAAGAACATGAATAGTAATGTGCTCGTGATCCACCAGCTTTCAGGATATAAACCCAAGGACAAGGGCATAAAGCGAAAAATATATTGTAATGAGCCCGTTTGTGTCATAAACCTAAACCAATCTTAGACTCGTGTACTAGCCACACATGCCTCAAAAGAATGATAGATATGAATGACACATGTTGCAAAGCTGCTAATTAAATCATAATTTTAAAGAGACACTACAAAAGTTCAAATTTAATAAATTCAATTATTTAAAATACTGTCAATGAATAAACAAATGTTACCTTGTTTCTCTTCTACTTCTCCAAACTTACAAAAAAAAAAAACATTCAAAAAATGAAGAGTAAATTATACGAAAACTATACATAACGAATTGCATTAGCTAACAAGCAAAAAAACTGAAGTACCTCGGATATACATTCCAAAAGGCGTTTACAGCATTCTCGTTGGAGGAATGTGATGTCAAATTGGTCGGCTAGCAAAATTAATGGGATTAACAAAGAGTCAACCTTATCCTTTTCGATCTCAAGTTCCCCACTGTACATGAAGTGCAGCATGGCTAAAAAAGCTTCTGAAGACACATCACTAAACGTAACATTTGTGGATTTACTCTCAACCATTCCACCTGTGAACATCTAGATTCTAAAAAACATAAGTGAGGGCACATAATGGATTTCAATAAAAAATAAGAGCGAGCACATATATAATAGGATTGGGCAAAGTCAATTGCATTCTACATTAGGCGCTGAGAACATTGAAGATATATTTCATATAAGAATTAAAAAAACAGTATAGAGCAGACAAATAAAAAGGGGCATTTAATTAAATAGCCCAAAATCATAACGTAAATACATATCTAACACCTAAACATCAATTTTTACATATATATGCCATCTCACCTATGCATAAAAAAAAAAGTGTTTTACACTTTTTAAAAGCCAAAATGGTGGTTTTTTTTATGTGATATAAAAGGTTTGGGTGGTATAAATGTAAAAAATTTTAGATGTTATACATGTAAATAATGTATACAGATGCCCCATAAGAAAAGCACCGCGGTTCGATAATAAACTGTATTAAAATAAAAATTAATGAGGAAAGCATACAAACCTTTGCAAATGGAGCACTCCACAAACTAAGAATCAATTTGTGCGACCGAGTAACAAGACCATATCCTTCAACATAAATGTTTACATCGCTATGCTCACCACTTGCAAGGAATTGCTTAAGCTTACCAACTGCAGCAGTCTCTCCATATGGGAAGATGCCACATGGTTGAACTGCACAACTATTATTCAATATTTCTACTTGCTTGCCAGAATCAAAGGATTTCTTTTTAGTCTTAAAATGATCCAAAATTTCATCGCACTGCTCAATCAATGACATCACATGAAACTGCACGCCCAGATTCCGCAAGGAACCGAGTTGTGACTCCACAACCTAAATAATAACATAAGAAAATGAAATTTATTACATGAAAAAGTAATATTTCAAAAAAAAGGAGAAAAGTGTCAAAATAGTCAATTTTAGTCCCACAGTCTATAAAAGTGCCAATTCAGTCCCCAAACTCTTTTAATATGTGCTGAAATTGCCCCCCATTGAGGACTAGTTCAGCTTTAATTTAAAGTTTGGGGAATAATTTGACACATGTATAAACTCTGGAACTAAAATGGCCCCATGTAAACAGTCATGGAACTACTTTATCGCTTTACTGTACAAAAGAGTAAACTGGCCATTTTACTCACCTTAGTTCGACCAGAATAAATATATTCCAAAAATGCATGTAGAACTGGATATGTTGTTGCAGTTAGGCTAATGATATTCTCACTAGAAGTATCGGAAGAGAAATCACCATATACATTCAAAATAACTTTATGCGCAGGAACAATTTTTCTTTCAACGCCAACAATAAACATTAAATCAGAAAAATCCCAACTCTCCAAAAAATACAGAAGTTCCAGTTTACCATGCTCATCATTATTGATATTAAGAATCTCAAACTCCGTGTCATTCTCTGCTTCATACTCGTCGTAGTCTATTTGGCCCAAGAGATTACGGTGATGTTGATTCACCGGCAATATAACAATATTTCGATACCCTACATGCTTGTCCCAACTGCTTAATCCAACATATTGAACACTGCAAATAGGTTTCGAATCAAGCCATTGAACAATTGTGTTCTGGAATGGATACTTCCCTTCGCCGATACAGATAAGTCCATCATATATACTGATCCAATAGCTCTGAAATGACGATGAACAACATAAGCCTACACCAACAATGTCAACCATAGTATTATTATTTGCTTCGATCTTCAACCTACGATTACGATTACTGCCCAATATGACAGTATAGTGGGGGCTATTATCCATCTTGTAATGGTAATTAGGGCTACCAATTTGCTCTCTAAACACCAAGGTGACATCATTTTGAGCAAAAGCCTCAAATTTAATACATCCACGTCCCGCCTCCCTAAATTTTAAACCTTCATTCCACGTACATTTAAAAGGTGCAACTGTAAGAAATTTGTGTTTTTTCTCACTCATTTCCTATGAATAAAGAAAAAGAAAGTAAAATAAGAATAAAATAATGTCTATAAAAATGTCAAAAAAAAATTGTAAATTCAAGCTAATCATTTGATAATCAAGTTTGAATTTACAAATGACAAAACAACAATTAGTTAAATAACAAGACATGTTATTTATCTAAGACAATATTACAAAAAATTCCCTTTATGAAAATTTAGGCATAACTACCTTGTTCAGGAAAGAAAAGAAAAGAAGTACTCAAATTTGTTCGTAAAATTTATGTTCGTATTCGGTTCAATTTGTTTGACATTGGCTTGAAATGTTAACGTAAACAAATTAAAATACAAGTATATCTTCAATAATCAAGTGTTTTTTAGAGATTTCATCAAGCGTAGCTAACCTTGAGGAGCCTCATTTCTGTAAGCATTTTAAACGAGTTCAAATAAGTTCTATTTATCACACATTGTGAGAACACTGTCATTTTCTTTTCATATGAAAACTCAAATATAAGAAAAAACACCATGGTATCATCTCTTTTTTCCCTTCAACTCTCATATGGTTCAACTCTCAATATTTGATAATCTATTTTAAGTCACGAAACTAAACATGAATAAATTAATACAACTTAACATGCATAATTGTATGATGTACACCAAAGCCAAACAACTGTTGACTCACAACACCAAAGATACGTTGACTAATATTTGGAGTTATCTGAAATTTGCCAACAATCAACTCCCAAAATGAAGTAATACCCAACTCCATACATTACTATGACTCACAACACCAAAGATACGTTGACTAATATTTCGAGTTATCTGAAATTTGCCAACAATGAACTCCCAAAATTAAGTAATACCCAACTCCATACATTACTGATCACTTTTTGCCAATGCTCATTCGCTCACAATGCCAGATGTTCAATAACCAATATCACTCGACATCTTAAACTAGTTGAAATTCACTAGCAATCTAGCATTCAAATCTTTAACGTTTGTCATGGCCTTTTGTTGAAGCTCACTAACCCGCAACATCAGATATTAATCAAAAGATCACCTGATACCCATAATCATGGATATCCATCAAAATCTAACTCCAGATTTATGTTGAGTTTTGAATCTTGATGCTAGATATATCTTTTTGCCTTCCATTTAAAGAGATCCAATATACGCATTTATCTTAAATATTAAATTAATAATAAACTTAATAATCATTTATTATTTATTATTTATCAAAAAAATATTATAAACATTACTATTAAGTTAATTAAAACAAAATCAAAGATATGAATGAAAAACATCAAAGTAACTATTTTTTCGAAAATAATATCATCATAAAATGTTAAGATTAAATTAATAACACAATTAAAATATAATACTAATAATATTTTAAGATTTATCATCAATTATATCTTAACTATATAAATTCATAGATATATTAATTATTTTAAATATATAATTTATAGCTTAATATTTACTAATAATTTAAATAAATAACTACAAAATTATCAAAGTTTATAAAAATAAAATAATAAAGAGGGATTTACATATTTACCAATAAACTCTTATGTATTTACATAGTATATAAAAACATTTACATTCACTTGTATAATATTTTCATATTTAAATGATATAT
>NW_018164609.1:1107150-1118922 GCF_001263595.1 Phalaenopsis equestris | reverse complement strand
GAGCAGCTTGTCAGAGAATTGGTGATGGAGAATGAGGCGGCCTATAAATCTCAGATAAATCATACAACGAAATAGGAAAACAGACTACAAAGGTACAATTTTTATTTTATTTTATTAACTTTTGCTTCCTTCGAAAACTAAAGTGGGGAAGTTTTGGGACGGGGATCGTTGATACTTATTTTAGCAAAATCAAAACTATGGAGAAGAAAACATGATTGCTTCTCTTAGCCAGCACTCACCTTGATCGAAAACATTTTGCTAAGTATATCGCCAGATTTTTGGAATTGCATTGTTACTCTCTTAGTTCCCTTCTCTGCTTTCCCACTCAACGATTTTGCTTTGCTTAATAAGAGTTGATTTACAGATCTGCTTATTATGACAGGCAAATGAAGAACAAGAAGATCGTCATAAATTCAATTAATTTTTAGTTTGGATTTGGGAACTACAAAAGTTGAGGATTTAAATACTTTCAAGAGCTCTAAAATGGGGCTGTTTGGTATCAGAATTCAAGATAAATACTGCCAAACAGCATAAATGACCGCTTTAAATCCTACGTAATCTTAAATCACATTCTTATCCTGTTTCGCCGTAAATCCCGGATTAGCTAAGTCCGATTTCCGCGCATTTGCGGGTTTTAACAGGCGAGAGACAATTACCTTCAGCGTCGAGCTGTCGTCTCGATCTACTTGCTTCAAATCTTCTTCATCCCCATCGCCGCGATCGTCGCGATCGTCTTCTTCACCGTCGTCACTTGGAAGCGAAGCCGTGTACTGATCGGCTTCATCTTAAATCCGCAAAGTGTAACGAATTCAACTTCGTCCCTCACCCCGGCTCCCGTTGACCTCACGTCGCGGAGTTCCTAAATTCAGGGTTCGTGCGGCTACATGGAGGGCTGGACCGCTGGTGGAGATAATATAGCTAGAAACTTTTACACTCATACCACTCAATTATCATGTATTTACATATATAATCCCTAAGTTTTTACCATAATGTTAAAGTTAGTTGATTGGCTTTCATAATTTAGTCCTTTAATTTTTTAAATTTTAATTATTTTCTAATTTTGGTGTTTTAAAAAGTGAAATATATATTTTTGATATTTCGATATTTTAAAAAGTGAAATATATATTTTTATGCATAATTAATCATATTTAACATCTAAATTTCACTTTTTAATACTAGTCATGGTATTCATTTACGGTGGTATTGTGGTGGCAGTGCAGCACCACACCACAATTTTGTCTGTTTAGTTAAACTGTATTTTGATGATTTTTTCAAAAAACCACTGCTGAAATTTGTGTTTTATCACCGATCCTGACTTGGTGCTATAACATCTTTTTAGCTGATGTCTGGCTTTTTCACCAAAAAAAAAAAATGTAATAACCATCGCAGGTTTTGAACATTAGATCAGCGATTTCACAGCTACATTTTAGCAAGCTGAGGCTTCCTCAAACAAACCCTTAACTTATTGGTTCAGACTTTATTTTTCAACCAAAAGCTATTGGGCTCAAGGATTTACATAAGCAACGTATGTCTCGATTAAAATTGCTCAAATGTCCCAAGAAAAAGTTTTAACTTTTTACATTTTTGTCGGAAAATTTTCATATCGCATAAAAAATATCACCATTTTAACTTTTAAAAACTAAAATACACATTTCAAAACATATATAAGATAATACATATATGTATAAATCAAATTTTAGCTTTTAGATATGTAAATACATGAGAGCCAACCATTCCAATCTATACCCTCTCTAAGCCCTTTCTTTCAAAGGAATCTTACATATATGCCACAAAATTTGCTGTATTTAACACCTAAATTCAATATTTACATTTACACCTCTTTGATTTTATAAGCCCATGCCTGAAAAAGTATATCTCGCTTTTGAAAGCTAGGAATAGTGATATTTTTTATATGTTGTTATAAGAATTATGTGTTTCATTCATCATCTTTATGATTGCTGACATTTTATGAAATGATAAGGCAGCACTTGTGAACATTTTTATGAAACCAGCCATGATGTAAAAAAAAAAAAAAAAAGTTAGAGATGTAATTATGTCTTACAAGCTTACGAAAAAAATATTACATCAAGACTCCGGATATATTTAGAGTCGTATGATGGGGTGCCACGTGTAGGGGTGTAAACGAATCGAACACAAACGAACAGAGCTTGTGTTCGTGATTGATTCGTTTGAAATAAGCTCGTGTTCGAAATTGTTCTTGAAATGCGGTTTGTGCATACGTTGCCTGAGGGAATTTACACTAAATACTATATATAGACCGAACATCGGTTGACCCGAGAAGGTTAAGACAGCGGTCCTTCTTAAACTGGGCATTTACATACTATACAAAAAATTTTATTTATTTCATATCTAAAATCAAAACATTCATATTTACATCTCTACCTTTCAAATATTTAATATCACATCAAAAATATATTTATTATATATTCTAATTTATAAAATTTATTTTTTAAAAAATATCATAAATTTTTTATATATAATTATTTTAAACTATTTTATATTTCGAACAATAATGATTCGAACACAAACGAACGCATCACTGTGCGTGTTTGGTTCATTTAACTAACCAAACAAAAAAAATTTGTTCATATTCGTCTCGTTTGCTTATCGAACGAATCGAACACGAACTCATTGACAAACCGAACACGAACTGTTCGCGAATAATGAGCTTTTTTGACAGCCATCGCCACGTGTCAAGCAGACCCCACCATTCTTAGCACTGGCCAATACCAGTATATTACTGTGGGACCCACTTGACACATGACGCCCTGATGTGATATTATCTTGCTACTTCGCTGCACAAAATATTAGTAAGCAAGACAAGTTGTCTAAAGATAAAAATTTTTACATCAAACTTAAACATGAAAAATGTGTACTTCACTTTTAAAATTTTTATTATGATGATATTTTTGACATAATGTTAAAATTTTGAGGGATATGCATGTAAATATGAATGTTTTAAGTGTTGAGAAATGTAAACACATAAGACTTGTAAAGATAATTTACAAAAAAGTCTACAAGCAAAATTGAGAGAACTAGCAAGTATGTATCCAACAAAATGACATGACAATCATTGAAACATCATTCCCATATAAATATAAGAGAATGTTCCTAATAAAAACTATGTTTTTGTGGTCTAATACACATTACTCCAAGGGATTTATAAGGCAACCTTTAAGGAAAAACGGGCGTTTACATACATACCAACGAATTCCTATATATTTACATATTTACCACCTAAACTTTGTTTTTATACATTTACACCACTCAAGTCTTTCATATCATGTAAAACATACCAACATTTTAACTTAAAAAGACAATGAAATGCATCTTTCCATGCATAGATAAGGTGATGTATATAAAAATTAAAATTTAGATGTTGAAATATGTAAATAAATAGGGAATTAAGTGGTATGTATGTAAATCCTCCTGAAAAAATAGTGAGAAATTTTCAATCCTTGGTAATCCATCTATAGCCACGGATTTCGTATCTGCCAAAACTATGATCACTACTGCTTTCTCCGCCGCTCCCAGCACTGTTATAGCCGGATTTTCGACGGTGTCGTCTTCCCTTCGACGAGCTACAGTCGCTTACAGTACCGTTCAAAAGCGGATCATCTATGCCGCGAATAACTCTCCTAGAAGGCGACGAGGAGCCTATGAAACTGTCATCTTTGGTTCTCCTTTTGTCCTTCTCATGCTTCTTTATATTCTGAGATATCTTGTGAAGCTTCTCATTAAACCTAGTGAGACCCTTTTCCATTGGTTCCACCGCTTGAGTGACTGTGAACTTCAAATCATTTACAATCTAGAAAAAGAAAAAAATTGAAATGAAGAAAATTTAGCTAAGGGGGAAAACATGGGAATGGCCATTTACATATATCAACACAAAATTCTTATGTATTTTAATTATTTTACACCTACTTTCATATTTACACACATAACACTAAAATCTCTGATGTTACATAAAAAATAACACTATTATGAAGGTGAAATACACCTTTTCATGCATGGGTTTCGACAATAACAACAAATCTTTATCCCACAAAGTGGGTTCAGCTACATGAATCCTTTTTTTTCCATTGAGACATATTGAGTGTCATATTTTCATTTAATTCTGATAAATTAAGAACATTTTTTATACAATATACCCAAGTTTTTCTAGGCCTACCTGTCTTTCTGAACATAAGTCAAATCTAAAACATCTACTCTCATAATCGGATCATCAGATGATCGACGGTTAATGTAATTAAACCATCTATTAAACCATCTAAGACGACTCTCTAATCTTGTCTGCCACTGGAACTACACCAACCCTATCACGGATGTATTCATGTCGCATTTTTTCTCTAAATGTAAAGCCACTCATCCACCTAAGCATTCTCATCTCGACAACACTTAACTTAGTTTTATTCTTCTCTTTTAAAGGTCAACATTCAGTGCCATAGAGCATTGCAGGTCTCACCACCATCTTATAAAATTAACTTCCAGTGGAAGCGGTACTTTTCTATCACACAATAGGCCCGAAGCATTCCTCCACTTCAACCAACCAGCTTGAATTCTACTAATAACATCTCTATCTATATCACCATCACTTTGAACAATAAACCAGAGATATCTAAAATGTTCACACCTTTTAATAATTTTATCACCCATAGTTCTAACTATGTCACTAGAGCTACTACTACTAAAATTACATTTCATATATTCAGTTTTAATTCTACTCAAACGAAGGCCTTTAGACTTCAATATAGATCTTCATAATTCAAGTTTTTCCCAAACTTTTTCTCTAATCTTATCCACGAGAAGGATATCATCAGCGAAAAGCATACACCAAGGTACATCCTCCTGTAAATGTCTGATAAGAGCATCCATAATTAAAGCAAAAAGATATGAGCTTAAAGCCGATCCCTGATGTAATCCAACGGAAATTGGAAAATATTTGGTCAATCCTCGTTTAGCTCGAACACAAGTAATGACTCTAATATACATATATTTAACGACTTGAATATAAGTCATATTAACACATTTCTTTTTTAGAACTCTCCGAAGGATATCTCTTGGAATCTTATCGTAAGCTTTTTCTAAATCAATAAAAATCATATGTAGATCCTCCTTATTCTCTACGAACTTCTCCATCAAACCTCTCAATAAATGTATAGCTTCCATAGTAGACCTGCACGGCATAAATCCAATTTGATTATTAGAAATCTTTATAATACGTCTTAACATATATTCAATTACTCTCTCCCATAATTTTAAAGTATGACACATCAACTTAATTCTTCTATAATTTACACACTCTTATGCATCCCCTTTATTCTTAAAAATGGAAACCAAAATACTCTTCCACCACTCATCGGACATTTTTTTAGTTTTTTAAATAAAATTAAAAAGTTTAGAAGTTAAGAAACTCTCAAATCTCTTATATATTTCCACACTTCAATTGGGATATCATCAGGTCCTACAGACTTTCGACCATTGATTTTCTTTAAAGATTCATCAACTTTTTTACTAATGTGACGGTAAAAATGAAACATTTTATTATTATTAAAGATATTAACATCACTAAGTTCAATCGTATTTTCAAAAACTTCATTAAAAAGTTCATCAAAATAACTCATTCACCTATGTTGAATATATTTTTCTAAGAAAATACTTTTTGATTTTCATCTTTAATACACTTTACTTGAGTTAAATCTTTATTTTTCTTTTCTCTTTGTTTAGTTAGTTTATACATATACTTTTCACCCTCTTTAGTATCTAATCTATTATAAGGATCACTAAAAACATAATTTTTTGCGTCACAACTTGTTCTCTAAGACTCCCTACGAGCCACTTATATTTTTCTCAGTTTTCTAAGCTTTTACATTTAAATCAATTTTTATAACATAACTTATATTTTATCTTTTCTTGCACGTTATTATTCAACCACCAACTCTTTTTATTTATAGAAAATTTTTCTTTTGATTCTCGAAGTCCATTTTTTGTCACTTGTTTAATAATATTTGTTAATTTATCTCATATAGAATTTACCTCTTCATAAACATCCCAAATCTTGAAATTTTATAGTTTACTCATAAGAATAATTTTATTTATTTATTAGGTGTCTCTATCTAATTCTACGACAATAACTTCTAATATTCTTTATTTTACAACTCTTCATCCTAAAATCTATAACTAATAATTGACGTTAAGTACTTAAATTCACACTTGGAATGACCTTACAATCTATACATTCTCGACGATCTCTTCTTCTCATAAGAAAATAATCAATGTGTTTTATTAGATACATTCTTATTAGTAATAATATGTTCATCTCTTCTCTTGAATAAAGTATTAGCAATAGCAAAACTACACGCTAAAACAAAATCTAATATGACCCTATCTTCTTCATTAATCACTTCAAAATCATAGTTGTCAAGAATATTTCTAAAATCTTCTACCACTCTACTGAAATGTCCATTTAAAATATCCTTCAATAAAATTCTTTCTTCAAGAAGTATCATTTGTATTAAGTCTTCTAGGTCATTCCAGAATTTTTTTAGAACCTATATCTAAACCTATTTGAGGAAGATAAACACTTATAATATTAAAAATTTTAGTATCAATAATGATCTTAAGGGTTATAATATTATCTCTAATTCTATTAATTTTCACAACATTATCTTTCAAACTTTTATTTATAATTATACCTACATCATTTCTAGTGTGACTCTTACATGAATACCAGAGTTTAAAGTCTAAGTCATCAATTGCCTTAGCATTTTCTCCAACTCATTTAGTTTCTTGAATACATAAGATATTTATCCTTCTATGAATCATAATATCAACTAATTTTATTAATTCACTTGAGAGAATACCAATATTTCAAAATTCTATCCTAGTATTAATTTCATAAACTAACTTTTTAATCCTCATCTGTCCGTAATGTGAAAACTCTTGCTTATTTGACACTACACTCGGGCGTCAGTGTAGCAACCCTTGCACACTTATCACTGTATTCAGATCATACAGCACGTCGCTTCCAGGGGACTCCTAGCATTTACACAATAATCAAAAGAAGTCATGTCATGATTTTTCGACAAATTTTAAGTTGTTTGTCGACTGCCTAACACAACCCTTCACTTTTTATATCTGGGACTTGGGATCCGGTAATGACAGTGTTATGACTTTAAAGCACTAACGTGCTATATATGTAAATATGAAAGTTTAGGTGTGAGATATGAAAATACATAAGAATTGTGTGTTATTTATGTAAATTTCCCAAAAGGAAGAAAAGGAAAAAAATAGTTTTTAAGTATGTTATAATCAAATATGCTTATCGTGCAGATACGTATGTTGTAACTGGTTGAGAAATTGAGATGGTGAAAGTGATTATGCACATAGGTGTAAAAAGCACTAAAAAATATTGATGATCACAACTCAAACATGATCTTTGAGGGAAAAAACAAACCCTGTCAAATAGATTATCTTTGAGGGAAAAGGTAAAAAATGTTTCCTATGTTAAAATATATTTAGTTGTTTATAAAATCACTTTTGAAATAACTTTTAGAAGTTTTTAATATTTTAAAAAACAAGTTAATTTTTGTTTTTGAAAAAAAAAAAGATGAAAAGAATGTACTAAACACACATGTTTCTAAAATAAAAGCAAAAACAAAAACAAAACACAAAAGTGATTCCGAACAAGCCCTAAACAAGCATCAATTTACAAAAAAAAAAAAAAAAAAAAAAAAAAAAAATAAGAAGTAAAAAAGAAGCTCATATTCTCCGCCACCAAGAAATACATCTCGGACACTATCTTTGATGTTTATTCCGCTCTTAAAATCGACATTAGGTGGCTGAGGAATCCTTAGCTTGGTAGGTCGCTCGCTATCCCTAACTTCCTCGGGGTCTAATGGACAGTCCACGGAAGCATAATCTCCAAGAACTGATACGGTGCCGGGGAACCGATCACCCATTAGCTCATATGGCTTCGCAGGAAATACATACAAGTGAACCATGGAAGCAATGCCCATCTGGTTTAGAAGAAAAAATTGCAGGTCAAACATGCCGCGCCATTGCGTAAGAGAATATAGTTTCCAATCCATAAAAATTAAGATAGCTCAATTTTCAAAGAGAATGATTATACTCATCAGCATGTATTCTACATCCATTTATGCTCAATGGAAACTACCATTTGTTAAATCATGCTAAATCTGTTAAGATTGTAGGAGAATTGGGAACCACATCTTTTTGCCAAAATAGTATTAGAAATCAACCATAAAATAATAAAAAAAAAAATACATAGAGACCACTCAATTTGCATGTATTACATATCTAACACCTAAATTTTAATTTTCCTATGCATGAAAATGTGTATTTCGCTTTTGAAAAGTTAAAATAGTGGTGTTTTTTATGCCACCGGAAAGATTTGGGTTGTATAATGTAAAAATCAACGTTTTCGTAGTAGATATATAAATAAATAGGAATTGGGTGGTATGTATGGATGCCCCTAACAAAACTTGATGGAAGCCACAAAGTAGAACATTCAAAATTTTACTGTTAAGGCTCTCCTGCAAAGGCACAAGCACTGATGCTTGTGGAAGTGTTATAGTTATGCAAATCACACAATGTGAACAAACATTTATTGTTCGTGATGTTTTACTACCTAGAATAATGTCAGCTTTTATTGTTCTTCGGGAAGACAAATTAAAAACTAAGTAGTATTCAAAAGTATAGATTGAACCCCGATCATACCAGTTTAAGAATTTGTATTTGTATTTGTTTAATTAAAGCATATTTTTGTTTAAATTAAGAACTGTTATTTGAATAAGCATGTTTTAAATTCTAAGTAGATAATAGGATTTGATTTTAATTTTAATTTTAATATGATGATATTTAAAATTAGGGAAAATTACATACATAGCACCCAATTCTTATGGATTTACCTATCTCACACCTAAACTTTCATTTTTACACACATAGCACTTTACCTATAGACGAAAAGATAAAGGTGATAATGAGTGTTACTTTACATATGATGTTTGTAATTATGAAAGTTTAGGTGTGAGAAAGATAAACACGAAAGTTTTCGGTGCTATGCATGTAAAAGCCCCTTAAAATTATAAGAAATTATAAGTCTTATTTCTATACATGGGACAAGTATGATGCAATCTTCATTATCATAGAGTATTACCCAGGTTCTTGAGTCAGTCTCTTCCCTTCAATAAAAGAGAAGATTCTCTCACCATTTCTTTTCTAACCATAAGAACCTCCAATCTCACAATTTTCTCACATCCATAGAGAAATAAACAATTTTCAATGGAAAGAGAAGAAAGGATAACAAAGAATGATGATGGCTGGACAGCAGATCGGAGGCCTGACAATGGTTGGCAGTGCTAGAAGTGGGATCAGAGGGGGCTGCGGAAGGACAAATGTCTCGTCGTGGCCAAGTTATAGCCGGAGCACCACCCGGACACTTGGAGACGGTCACCACCTCAAAAGAGTTACAGTCGAAACACCTTCTCATCACCAGAGAGGAAGAACACCTCAAAGGCAAAACTCAGAATTCTACACTCTTCCAAAAACTGTCTGGTTTTTAGAAAACAACACCTATAAATAGGATAGATTAGAAAATAGGCTGGGCAAAAATTAAAGAGGGTATGGGATAAAAAAAGAAGGAATTTGAAATAGGATAGAAGTGGAAGATGGTAGAGATAAGGTAGGCAACGAATAAGAAGACTCTTTATGGAAGGGAGGAAAATGAGAGGGGGGGCTAAAAAGGCAAGAAGTACCAATGGTTACCGTAGAAGCTACAGTAACCGTGTATGCGGTATTGTAGCCGCTACAGTACCTCGGGATGAAAAAGCTCCCGTGTCAATCTCCCGGGATTGGGGAAGCTTCGACCTCATTCATCGAAGCTTTTGGAGCAGAAAGATTTTGGTGGGGTGATTTGGGTAGAGGTGGATTTAGGGAACCCTATGATAGGACAAGGGTTGAGCTAACTCTGATACCGAATGATACTGGAGAAAAAACCCAAACCATAATAGAAAATGATAATTTTATTGTTGAAATCCAAAAGGACTATAAACAACGACTAGTGATAATAGGAGAATAACAAAAATGCAAACATGGAAGAGAACCTAGGGTGGTGGACGGCGACAAGGCAACAAGTCGAGGGATTGGTTGGAGGAGATGGGCGCAATAGAAGGCTGGAATGAGGGTATAGCAACTGTTGAGGTGTTGTGAGGGTGATGGCAGTAGCTGGACAAGGACAAGGACTTAGGGGCGGCAATAGAGGAAAATAGGGAGTGGACAATATGTTTTGGAGAGCAGTAGGTGTGTAGCGGCAAGTGGAAGTGGTGAACGGCGACTGAGCAGCAGATCGGAGGCCTAGAAATGGTTGACAGTTGCTGAAGGGGTCGAGCTATAGTCGGAGCACCACACGGATCTTTAGAGATGGTTACCACCTCAGACGAGTTACAACCAAAGCACCTTCTCGTCGTCGAGTACAGCCCCTGAAGGGAAAAACGCTTCAAAGGCAAAACTCAGAATTCTCCACTCATCCAAAAACCATATAATTTTCAGAAAACAACACCTATAACTAGGAGAGATGAGGAGATACACTAGGCAAGAATTAAAGAGGGGGTGGGATAAAAAAGTAAGAAATTTGAAATAGGATAAAGTTGAATGTGGTAAATAAGATAGGCAATGAATAGGAGAAGACTCTATGGAAGGGAGTGAAAATGGGAGAGGGGGAGCTAAAAAAAGCAAGAAGGATCGACGGTTATTGTAGCAGCGACAGTGACCGCGTCCTCGGTACTGTAGTTGTTATAGTATCGTGGGATGAAAAGCTCTCGCGTTAATGTGACTCTTTCTCGCACCTATCTCATTATTGCATTTACCAAAAGAGCATGCTAGAATTAAAATATCAAGAAGATGTGTGTGAGTGTGTGTGTGTAGAAGAAATTAATAGTCTTGATGTAATTCTAAAGCTTCTTTGATACCGAAACTAGTAGTGAAAATAGTGAAAACACAAAAAACAAACTTTTTTTAACATTAAAATAGGATTTCAGCACAACTCGAACAAAAATAAAAACTAAAACATAAAATGACACAGCAAACACTCCTAACGGTATCCCATTGGGTGGTGGAGGTCGGCTAAAGAGATAGGAATGATTAGAGGGGATGACGACTGTCAAGAAAGTCGGGTGGTAGCGAAGGGAAGGTGCAGAACTATAGCACAATAAGCGTGAAGGATTGTAGGTGGTTGGTAGCGGTAGTGGGGTGGTTAGGCAGAGCTTGAAATGAGTTAGGTAGACGGAACAATAGTAATAATCTAAAGGAAGGTGGAATAGTCGGGTGTCGGGGTTACGTCGGGAGAATTCGACAACAGAAGAGTGGAGGGGAGAAGGGTTGGAAAGGGTAAAGAGAGAGGATACAAGCACTACCTCAAAGAGGATACAACCTGAGCATTACCACCTCCTCGGATACAGCCCCACAAAGGGGAAAGAATCTCTACACAAGAGATCTGAAACTAAACTCAAACGCAACTCCAATCTGCCTCCCACATACATAATAACAGCAATTTATAGACTCCTAAAGGAGCTTCGACACAAAGGAATAGAGTGGAAGGCCAAGAAGAATCCAGAAGAAAGACTCTTTCAGAAGAAGACAAGTGTGGAAGGTGCATGAAGTAGCCCTGGATCATGAAGATTCACAAACCCGTCCCTGTTCCATACGCAAGATCGCGATTCCACTGCCCAGCTC
>NW_018164609.1:1097583-1107140 GCF_001263595.1 Phalaenopsis equestris | reverse complement strand
TCTTCCGAATTCGCGAGTTCGTGTATTCCCGTGTGACAATGTTTTGTGGGGCTTCAACCCCGCTGGTTCGCAACGCCTTACATCGACGCACTTTCTGAGCCCGAACCGAGCGTTGTTTTTGCGCCCATAATCGGGCGATTGTCCATGCGTCTGCGTCAGTCTCCTGGGGATGGGGGAGCTTCTACTTCATAGGTCAAGGCTTCTAGTTCTCTTTGATCGTTCCTGGATCCCACTGACAACTGTCGTGTCTCCCAAAGTATCTGAGGAGCTTTTCCCACTTGTAATCACACCCCCCGATTGATCTGTTCTGGTTTGGCGTAATCTGAGTCGGAGGTACACTACTATGCATTTTCTCCAGAGCCAAATTCCGAACAAGTAAATATCTAGTATGCTTCTCCTCTGTGATAAGTTGGGCCTCCACATGGCTGAGGATTTGCAAGCGTTTGGCTGATGGGTGACTCTTATTATCTTCCAGGTTTTCACTCTGACTCTTGAAGTTTTGTAGAGTTGACATTTTCTACTGCGTTCCAATAACAAGAGCTCCACACTCGTCTTTCGTCTCTTCATGTGGAACATTGGGGGTGGGGGCTGAAAATGTGACTGATTGTGATGTCATCAGTTGGTCGTCACTAATATCTACTGAAATTTTAAATTCTAACATCGTCTGGACTGTGTGATCATTGTATGTGTCAACAAAAAGTTCCTCATTTTCTAGGAGAGCAAGAACCACATTGGATGTATTCATGAATAAGGGAGTTCTTTGGGGGAAGACTTCATCGGATGAAAGTTCTTGTTCGAACAGTTCTTTAGTGTCTGCGGTGTCTTCACCCCAGATCTCAACGGCACCCTGCTCCGTGAAATAGATCAATCCACTGATTGTGCATTCTGCTTCCGCATGTCCAAATCCGTGTCACTTGCAGCATTTTCTAGATGTGATAGTTTTGCGGATTGCAAGGGGGGTCACTTGGTGATAAGGTCTCTCCTCTTCGAAAGCTAGAATCTGCAACTTTTGGCGGTAGTAAGTTGATAAAAACTGGCATCGTGTTTCCCGCTTCATATTCATTTTGTCTCGTTCTTCCCTTCAACCTTTCAGATCAGGGTCGAGAGTAACCTCCCACTGAATTTTCTCTTCAATATTCATAAGCCTCCGCTGAAGACGACAGAGCTCTCACCGTATCTCGTCCTAGGTAGGCTTGGGCAAAGATCTCCTTTATGGCATGGTTAAGGTATACGAATAGGGAGGAAAAATTTTTAGCGGAGGTGAAAAGGGGTAAAAATAATTGGGTCAATGTTACTGATTTTAAAAGATCAGCGAAGGAAATTTAGGCTTAGGAAAGTGTGGCAGTGGAAAGAGTATTGGGTGGTAGGAAGGAAATTTTGTGGGTTATGGTGGACGCTAGAAAACCTAGGATATAACTAGGGTCGAGCTAGCTCTGATACCAAATAATACCAGAACTAGTAGGGAAAACAGTGGAAACATAAAAAACAAACTTTCATTAATATTAAATAAAAATAACAACTCAAACATAAAATGACAAGCAAACTCTCCTAAATGTATCCCATCGGGTAATGAAGGTCGACTAGAGGAATATGAATGACTACGAGGGATGACGATAGTCATAAAACGCGGGTGCTAGATAAGGGAAGGTGCAAAACTATAGGAAAAAAATGAGAAGGGTTGTAGATGATCCGTAGCAGTAGTTGGGTGGTTGGGAGAAGCTTAAAAGAAGTTAGATAGGCGGAACAACAATAATAATTTGCATAAAGGGGGAATAGTTGGGTGTCGGGGTTGCCATGAGAGTTTAGTGGCAAAGGAGTGAAGGGGAGAAGGATTGTAAAGGGTAAAGAGGGAGGATACAATCACCACCTCGGAGAGGATACAGCCAGAGCACCACCACCTCCTCGAATACAATCCCACAAAGAGAAATAGACTCCGCATAGGAGATCTAAAACTAAACTCAAACGGAACTCCAATCTGCCTCCCACCTACACAATGACAACAATTTATATACTCCTAAAAGAAACTTCTACATAAAGGAAGAGGGTAGGAGGCCAAAAAAAATCCATAAGAAGACTAGTGTGTAAGGTGCATGAAGCAGCCTTGGATCCTGAAGATTCACGATTTGATCCCTGTTCTACAAGCGGGATCATGATCCCGTTGTCCAGCTCTCTCGCATTCGCGAGTTCGCAGGTTCCCACATCGTAATGTTTCACGGGGCTTCGACACCGCGGGTTCTCAGTATCCCGCGTTGGGGAGCTTTTTTGTGCCCAAACCGAGCGTTGTTTTAGCGCCCATAATCGAGCGCATGCCCAAGCACCAACGTCATTCTTGCTCCTAAAAAGGAAGAATCGTGGCGTATGTTTATTGATAGAGGGCCTAAAACAAGATTACTGTTCACTACACATTTTTCATTTCTTGCATAGTTTATAACTTGGAATTGATGATTTGATCCAAATGTTTTTAGAAGATTGACCTTCCAAGTAATAATCCAGAGACAAATTTTATCCTAGGCATAAGGGGAAAAATACATTTAGCATAGCTAGTATATAAAGTTAGTAGGATATAATTTTCATCATCATAAACTGTTCTAATCGTTCCCCATAATTCTCTCAGATTCCTTCTCTCTTTTCTCCTAACTAGTATATCCCTCTTTCCTTTCATCCTTTTATGTTACCTACCTCTTCGATCTTCATCTCCATTTTCTAAATTCTAATCACAAACTAAGATGTTTCTAATACAATTAATCATCATTAAGTTCATGTTTCAATCAATTAACATAGCATTACTAATCGCCATTCAACTAAATTTCCATTGTTTAGCCACAATGCCACACCATAAGAAACATACCTTTCCTATTTGGAACTTTTAAAAAAAAAAATTACATGTATGTAACCAGCATTATGTCACTCGAGTGAAGGATCATCTATAACTAGTGCGTCTTCAAGTGAAGGATCGTCTAAATTTCAATAAGAAAACCTTCCATCAACATATTAAAGTAATAATTTTTTTTCAAAGAACTGACCAAAGAAGAAAAAGGATTCATGAAGCCGACCCCACTTAGTGGGATAAAGACTTGTTATTGTTGTTAAGCTGGCCAATCTATAAGTCAACTTGTATTAGAAACAGAATTATATCAGAATAAATTCATCCTTTACCATGATTTAATAGTATATATTCACTCATAAAAAAAGGCCAATCAGGCATTGAAAAATGATTAAGTTCAACAAAATGCAGATAGCGGGACATAGAATGAAAAAAGGAAAAACACTAAGATTTACATACATGATACATACCTAACACCTAAATTCTGATTTTTACAATTATGTCAGTTTACCCATGCATGCAAAGGTGAATTTCACTTTTTAAACTTTAGTAATAGTGGTCTTTTTGATGTGATATGAAAGATTTGAGAGTTATAAATATAAAAATTAAAGTTTAGGTGTTAGATATGTAAATCCATAAGAATTGTGTGGTATGTAAATGCCCCAAACATTTGCCCCGAACATTCAATATAATCAGATTACCTCTATGCAAATGATGAAGTCCTGGATGCTTGATTTAAACTGCAAGGCCTGAGCTATAGGGCTTTTCACTAAACCCAGCGAATAAAATAATGCAATAGCCACACCTTGCCACCAAGTCAAAAAAACAATTGATTTGAACGTTAAAAACTTTGCCAATGGGTTTATATGCTCCAATTCATCCTTCGTAGCAGCATAAAATTGCACTAGGCAATATAAGGCCCATGATTGACTGAAATTGAGGACCACTGCCATATAAGGATACCTGAAAATATAAGACAACAGCTAAAAAGATGTAGCCAAAAAAGGTTAAAGGTATCTTTTCATTACCGTGCAAATACAATAAGCCTAAAATTGGACTCTGAATCGAGTGGCAAATACTGCAACTTTCAGCAAAAAAAATATAGCCAACTAAAACAAGAAAGAACAATAATGCAGTGAAGTCTTTAATCATCCAATCAGGATGTGTATTCGAAACTTCATTTTGTATAAGAAAGGTTTGTTACCATTTTTCATGACAGGATGAATAGTATCACATTAGAGTGAATAAATAGTATCACATTTGAAGCCGATGCGTACAAGGTTATGCCTATCAATACCTTTTAAGAATGACTTCATCCAGTCTAGAATTATAAACAAACAGGCTTCCGATGATGTCTCTGTTATTTATATTATAATCATAATGGCAGTATTAGTAAGCTTGCAATCCTATTTGTTAAGGAACAAACCCCTCGATGCATTACACTTGGCAATAACTTTCTACATGAGTACCTTATGCATTATCACAATTACATAATTACAAAACATAAGGTTTTATTTATTTAGGAGCAAAGCTCTTGGAATTTTATGCTCGAAGAAAAAGTTCTGCATAAGTAACTTATGCTTTCATGATCAATTTTAAGATAAGAGGAATCGAGCGCCAAGGCCTCTGCCTAGAACAAGTGCATAAGAGGAAAGCAAATTTTAATTCTTGGCTTGTTTCCCAATATTAATTCTCTTTTTTTATTATTATTTGGTATAAATATACAATATCTACCAAAATATATTATCAGATATTGCTGATGTTCACCCATTATAGTGAGCCCATAAATCTCCTTATAAATAGACAATAGTTACCTTTGACTTATCCATGCTCTCGTAGCCAAGTCTATTTCCTATGTAATTATGCTATTTTGGCTATATTATTTCTGATCCAATCATATGCTCTTTTAAGTGAAGCTCTCTCTTTCTTGATTTTCATCGTGCTCTTAGACGAGGACACCATCAGAAAAATCACTTTCTTTTGATTTTATTATCTTTAGCCTAGTACCATTCTATGGGATATTTATGGACTTGAGTCATGTTCCTATTAGTTAGTTCTATTCGATTTAGTCCAGCATTTTTAACTGAGTCATTCAGTTGTTTAACCAAACCTTGTTGCAGCTGCCAAGAGGCTCAGCCTCGTTTGGCTGTTTTTGGCAGGTCCTCAACTACAGCGCCCTTCCCCGCCTTGCTGCCATCACACACAGCCGCCACCATCCTCCCCGACCTTCCCGCATCACTTCTAGTCGCCGGCCCTAACTGCTATTATCTGGAAAACAGTAAATTTGATGTTTTCCTGCGGTCCAACCATCATTCCGATTCGCTGCCACCTCGACTGCAGCCTATCCTGCTGTCCCTGCAGTCCCTGCTTGCTACCCCGCACTGAACAGCACTCCTCTCCTGAAGTCCACAGCTCCTCTTTCGCTGTCTCTTGCTCTCCCAGCCTCCGCTTCGCTGCCAAAGCAATTCCAACCCCTCCTTTTTCTGTCCCAGCCACCCACAACCCATTCAGTCACCAACCTCCGCTCCCCGACCACCTAACTGACCTCCACCACGCCGAGATCGAGCCCTAGTGTGAGTGTGTCGTGTTTGTTGTAATTTCCCTTTCAATTGTGTTTGATTGTGATTGTCGATATGCTTTCAGTAATAATATTTGTTTTTCCTATTGTGGTTTGAGTTAACTATGGTATCACAATGTCTTCGGCCAGGATGAATTTTATTTTAGTTGTCTTTGCCATGATTCAAAAAATGTTTAAATTTTTTTTTATTGTAGCCACCTTCAATTTCAAGTTATTCAAAACAAGCCAGAACTCTCATTCAAAACTTACTTCATTCAACTTTCAATCAAACTTCTCATCATAATACCAGCAAGAAAACTGTTGCCATGAAATTAATAAATGTAATGATTGCTCATCCGATGATATTTCAGGTTTCGGAGCTATATTAAAGAGAGCTTTTGTTTTAAAATTGATGCCAAAAAGCACTAGAAAAAATGTGGTACTACTTCCACACTAGCATTAAATATCAATGCTAAAGACACTTGATATAAAATAGCCTCTTAGCTCTATAAAATTTGAAGTTGATCAATCAAAACCCTGCCTTCTATATGGTCTTCTCACTTCTATATATATTTTAAACGATTTACAACTTATTTTAATAAAGTCAACACCCTGCTCCCACTTTTAACCGTAGATGAATTAAGCCATAGCACCTTTATGGCTAAAAGTATACGCTAGAAATATCTTAATGATATCAATAAACAAAAAGCATGCAATATTAATCCGTTGGGTCATACAAAACAGCAATATCAGCAAGGGACAAAACCTATGATAAATTGTGATGGACAAGAGATATTTAACCTAAACTTCAACAGAGCGAATCAGAATGAATCCACATGGAATAAATATGTACCAGTAAATATATCTAACTACCCGTTAAAACAAATAATACATTTAGAACAGGTCCTACAATTATATTATAACAAATAAGAAACTTAGTCACACTCTCAAAGAAGATCAAACAAAAAAGTGTCAAAATGGTCCTCTAACTCTTTCTAGAGGTCAATTTTAATCTCAGATCTATAAAAGTGTCAAATTAGTTCCCAGACTTTTTAATGAGGGCTAAAATAGTCTATCCTAGGGACCATTTCAGCTCATATTTAAAGTCTGGGGACTAATTTAGCATTTTAATAGACTCGGGGACTAAGATGACCACATGTAAATAATCAGTGAACTACTTTGGCACTTTAATCCAAAATCGGAAGTAAAATACACGGCTAAAGCCATATCTAATTGCTTGGAAGCCACAAGCAGCTGCCAAAACAACAAATGAATCTTACCCACACTTCCATTTAAACTCTCCATCACAATATGCATCGAAGGCTTCAAGAAAAACGGCCAGAATGGCAGTAAGAGTTTTAATTATCATCTGCATAAAGAAAATTATTAAATTAATTGAACTCGGAATCCATGTGGTGTTTGTAAGGATTGGAATTCATGAAGGAAGATTTACATGCATGCCACTCAATTCTTATGTATTTAAATATCTAACACCTAAACATCAAATTTTATATATTAAAATAGTTGTATTTACATGCATGCCACCTTTCCTAAGCATGAAAAGGTGTATTTCACATTTTAAAAGTTAAAATAGTTGTATATTTTATGTGATTTGAAAGATTTAGGTGGTATACATGAAAAAAAACAAAGCTTAGGTGTTAGATAAGTAAAAACATTGAAAATGGGTGGTATGTATGTAAATACTTCTTCATGAAAAGTGTGAAATGTGAGCATAAGTCCGAAGCCACATACATATTGAACAATACCAATTTTGATGACCTGGTAAAACCATTCACCCAATCTCCATGGCTTTAAAAAATAATTCATTGGGAAGTGATGCTTTATTATACCCTTTTCGGATACAAAATGTAAAAGGGGTTGCTTAGAATTTGAACCACCTTGCCTCTTCATAAACTCAATCGTTCTTTCTTCGCCGCCTAAATTGGAAAGGAAAACTTATTAGAAAAAGGTAAAGAGGAATGAAACATTCTCAGCAAAGTTATCTACACAAAATAGAAATAGAAGAGAGTATAAAGTATCAATCTAACAAGTTCAATAGCCACATGCATATATGCATGGTATTTATGTCAGATATTTAGAAGTGGGGATTAAAGCAACTATGCCATTTCATTCAAAACAACCATAAAAAATTTAAACCAATATTCAATGCAACCTTTATATCAAGCAGATTCAATTTTTTACCAGAGAAATAGTTCCACCTCAGTGTATGTTTTAAATATTAGCAAATTGTCGGCCGCTCCTTTGTGTCAGTTAGTTTTGGAAATCCATGGAATTGTGAGGTGGTCATCCAAAGTGGTAATCTCTGAATCTTGAACAGAACTCACCTCCAGGTTCTGGGTAGATCAAACACTTGCAAACTATAGAATATCTTTTCTTATTTCCAAAGATGCAAACATACAAACATGGTTAACCACCTGCATATTTTATTCTACGAATACATTAACGTAAACACTTAGTAATATCTAGCCAAAGCAGATGCCTCCATCGTAGCAAACCTCTGTCCAAAACTTCCATCTTACCATCTCCGCCAAATGAAAGCCACCACAACGCCAGTGACTTTATCTAACAACCACCAAGAGGGATTTTGTTTCTTCTTTAAGATGTCTTTTATATCATAAGTTGTTGATCAATCAAATCGTGTGAATCAAACCTTAGTGCTGAGTACCAAAACCACAATCTTCACTCAGACTAATTTTAAGAAATTATCAAGTTTGGTCCCAAACTGTAAAAAACGTTCCTTAAAAGGAAATAGAAAATAAGCCGCCTCATTGGCCCCGTATCAAGCAAAGAAAATACCAATTTTTCCATAAGATATGTAAGAGATTCCTAAATTATGCCCATGCTATGGAATTCAGCGACACTTACATGTTTCTAGCTGTCGAAAGATATGGAGGACGGGATTAAGTGAACATATTCTCAAGCGTATGATGTTACATAAGTCTATAAAATTAAGATAAAAATCCACAGCACCAAACCAGATACTCTTTAGATCACAAAATATTAACAAAAGTAAAAATAATTATATCTCAAACTAGATTGATACCAGCGTATCAAAATAAGATATAACAAAAATACTTTAATGCCATGAACTTTTATAGGAGGAAGAATTTATGAATTCTTAGGTAGAGAAAATATATAATACAACCAAGTCTGCATAAATTAACTTTGGAAAACTCCCTTCCGAATCTGAATTAAGTTTTTGTTACTATTAAAAGTGAAGAATGAAGATGTGATGTTATAATAGAAACACCACTCATTTTTTAGAGTGATGCATTAATTGTTGTCCCAATAATCAAAAGATATATTTTGCACATTTTCTAAATAAGTGGAGCATACAAAATCCATGCTGGTAACTCGGGTAGCCTCCATACAGTAAAAATGGTCTCTATGGCAAAACCAATGCAAACAACATCAGGCTAACACTACTTCCATGGAAGAAAAGACCTTCTATTAAATATAAGGGCTGAAACAAGAAAAAAAATAAAGAAACTTGGTACCTTCTTGATAGCATTTGATAAACCAACGAGCCTATGCTCTATGGCTAGGTTAGGTGAATATTCCAGTTCCCACCTCTCATGTGCCTCTAAATTAGTATAAACAAAACATAAAATAATCGACTCAAAAGAAATATATCACAGGACCAACTCTTCAGCTGAATTCTCTTCTCATATACCCTTTCCAACAAACCATAAAATAATAATAGCTGCTGCAACCCTAGTTGCTATTGCAAGAAAGATATCTATAAACTCACATCACTTATATAAATAACCCATCAACATAATATCAATTTAAAAAAATAACAATCGACTTAAATTGCATTTCAATTTATATTTATACTCATTATATATTTCAAGGTGATCGGGTATGCTAAAAAGAGAGGCCTCTGCTACGGACAAAAGAGATAATAATCACCTATATCGGTCTCATTTATCTGAAAAGGTACAAAATTGACTCAATCATAGTCAGATGGGTCATTGTTGACCTCACTTTTGGTTGAGGTCTAAAAAACTTCTTTAGTAGCTTAGGTCTAGCCATAGGACTTTCCTATTGACTAGTCTTAGAAAATTAGAAGAGGTACCCCACCATTAGAAATTCAAAACTATTCTTTTTACTCAACTTGAAATTCCACATATTGATCTTAACCTCTAACATTTA
>NW_018164609.1:1091709-1093637 GCF_001263595.1 Phalaenopsis equestris | reverse complement strand
TGATGTCTTAATTGACCTATCAGTAAGGTTGCATAAAATTTCAAAGTCATTTGACTTAAAATTGACAAATTATGAAAGTTTGGACCCTTAGGGGCAAAATGGTAATTTTGGACATTTTGGCCTTAATGAATATTTAGGCTCAGTCAAAATGGAAAATGGGTAATTTCTGATATTAATTAACTCATTTAATGGTTTGCAACCAAAAATGGACTTAATTGGTAGAAACTCACTTCACTTTACCAAATTACAAGATAAAAAGAATAATTCCCATAATTTTGGAAAACTTCATCAATCAGAAATGACTTTTGAATTTAGGTATAATTTTTTTTTATACCCTTATTTGATAATCAAAATGATATTTAAATGATCTTGATAATGATCACTTAAAGTTTTAAATCTTTTCAAAATCAATACACATACTTAATACATTTAGGTCTTAAGGACTTAGTGGTGAATTTAGGTTGAAATCCACTTGTTAAAAGAGGATTAGAAAAATCAATATAATCAAACTCTTTTAAAACACCACAAGTCCAATTAAGAACTTACCTTAAGGGTATCCTTCCACAAAAATTTTAAGTAAGATATCAATTGATTAATTGAGTACCCTGCCCTTGGAATGATTAAAATGAAAAATTTCACCGAGTAATAAGGTAATTTTTATTTATCCCAGGATGATTAATGGAACAATATTTTAACTTCAGCATGACTCAGATATTTTAAAAGATCTTCAAACCTGTCTAGGATCATCCCCTTTATACTTTGAAATCTCTTGAATATTTTGAAGGAAAAATTGAACGTGTTATATATTTTTCTAGAATCATCCATTAAGATCTTTTGGGATTCAATAAGTCATAACTTAGGGTTTGTTAGTTACACCTTGGACCATACTTGGTTTACCATTTCTGTAATATTATAACTTCCAGGTTGAGTACTTTCCTTTACTTGCAAACTGAAAAAATTAAACAAAAATTAATCAAAATTTTCAAAAACTAAAATAAATTGTTTCAAAGGTAACTATAAATCCTTTGAAATTCCACTAAATTTAAAACATCCTTTTAAATTTATGGGAGACCCTCAGAGGAGGTACCCAGAGTTGCTAACGAGATCTCCCTAGTTTAAATGAGTTTCACAACTTGTTTAAGCTATATAAGTTTAAAAGAAAATAGTGATACAGGAACGAGGGAACCGTGGGATCCTAACCATTGTCGCTCTAATCAACTTTAAAGCCCACATAACATTTAAATAACCATCACATTAGGAAACATCTGATTTGACATTAGAACTTAACACATTAAATAACTTGATCTCTGAACTTGACACTTCTCTAAATCTCCACAATTTGACACTTCTAAAACTTAAACTCGCCACGATGAGGACCTTGGAGCTAGAATTGTGGGCAGCACGACCATCTTCAACAAAAAAAATTATCTACACCAGCTAAACCATTCTATAGAATTAAAGAATAAGCCATAATATTTTGAGGTTGTCCTATCTAGTGTGACATGAATCATCAACTTATCTTTAAGTCTTTATATAGCCATGCTATAAAATTTAAGACCTAACCTGGCTTAGAATTCCGAGGTTGTCATTCATCATGACCTAAATCCTAACATCTTCAAGGTTATTTGTGCTGTTCAAGGTTATTTGTGCTGATTGTTTCACACAAATGTAATTCCTAATAAATACTTGCAGGATGAAACATCTAAATGATTTCTCCTAAATTGAAGCCAAATAATAGGATAACTTGGAAAATCACCGAAGTTCTCCTTCGGATCAGTGATATCCTCTAGTGTTTCCTCCTTTGGACTCTAAAACAAAATGTTCCAAATTTGAACCAATCTCATTTGCACTTCTTAATACAATATCTTTGAAATGTTCTTGCCATTTGAACTTTTTGAAGATAATTTTTCTTGATTTTATTGAGAGTA
>NW_018164609.1:1069231-1091651 GCF_001263595.1 Phalaenopsis equestris | reverse complement strand
CCCGA
Organism: Phalaenopsis equestris; assembly: GCF_001263595.1. Classification (NCBI taxonomy): domain Eukaryota; kingdom Viridiplantae; phylum Streptophyta; class Magnoliopsida; order Asparagales; family Orchidaceae; genus Phalaenopsis; species Phalaenopsis equestris. Next base: position 1,091,646 of record NW_018164609.1, on the reverse strand, counting down.
ACCCAGCATAATATAAACCCTATTTAATTCCTTATATTAAATAGGGGAATTTGTCGGCCAATACATTGGTTTCGCAGACCAAACGGATGTCATAATTTTCTTTAGTTTATTTGATCGAGCCTCACCCTCGATTCTTGTGTTTATCCTTCGGGATAGTTATAGGATTTGAGGTAAATCGCTCTTTCATCTAAACTATGAAAATTATGAAGTCAGTTTGACTTCATCTTTTTCAAAACCCAACTTTTTTAACGTCCTTCCGAAGCGGGCAACGGGATTTCAATTCCGATGACTGACAGCTTCTTACGGGCAAACTCCACACCAAAAATAGTGCCGACAGTCATCCATCTTTCAGTGTATTACAATCTATATTCTTGTATTATTCAATAAATAAAATTTGATGAGTTCCAATTTAAGGTGTGTCAAAAGCCAAAAACATCATAGAGTTACCCATTTCCAAACCCACTCAGAAACCTTAATGTCTTTTTCCTTAACCCGCATTGATGTATGGAGACAACCTCATATCACTAATATTACTAGAGCCAAATAGTTTGATACTTTCATAGAAGATTCAAATAAAATTTATTACTTTCATAAAAGATTAATTATGTGAAACCTGGCTTTTCATCATGAAAAATAAATATGAGAAGTGTGCAATCCTTCCCATCTTCCATAAAATGATCCTTACCCGATATGGCACTACTATCAAGCATATTAGATCTGCTAATGAAAAGGAATATTATGGATAATCCTAATAAAATTTCACCTTACTAAAGTTTATGAAATCATTCAAGTGTCAATATACAGTGTTGTTAACAGACAACAAAAAAAATAAGTATTTTACATCATCCTGTGAAAAAGGCATAATCTCAGTATCAAACAACAACATAAATGGAAAGAATTGTTTTCAAATATTAACCAAATTATTTTTTAGCATATGATTTTTCAACAATGAGCCTATCAGCATTTATGGGAAGCAACCATGCAATTATCAAAGAAGCAGATAGCTAAATCAAGATAGCTAAATCATCATTGTCTCAACAAATAAGCCTTCCACGTTTCAAGCATTTAAAGCATTACATAAAGCAAGCATTTACCTGATAACGTGTAATTGTGAAACATATGTTACAATTCAGATTCTTGAAATAAAACTATTAAAATTATAACATATAAATAAAAAATAGGGTAAATTTATCCAAGAAAATTTTGTAACGAACCATACCCAAGCAAGCAACAAGATATCTTCCAAAACAGTACATGGCAAAGGACTCGTAGCTATCACGGATGATTCCACAATCAACACTTAACGTTGGGTTCACTAATGACACGTACTGAAACAAAAAAAAAATATATTGCACTTTAGGCAACTATATGAATATGTTAATATGATAACATACAAGCTAGAAAATATCAAAATAATTGGAAAAAGTATTAGAAAAAGTAAATGAATATATAAAGAGCATCCAATGGCTCTTTCAAAAGCACTTGAGTAGTTCAAAGCAGTAAATAATTCTACATTTCTCAGTAAAAGCAGAAAAGCATAATGCTCCCAAACAACGGTACATTCAAATGAGTATGATCTAGTGATAATATTGCATCCCAATCCTTAATCTTCATAATTCATCAGAATAAGGCATTATGGACATTGGAAAGGATGGCCTCGAAACTCTAACGATGGTAACGGTGCTACCATTTTTAACTTTAAAATCTGAAGAAAGATTTTTTTTCCAAAAAGTCCAAATGGAGATGAATACTAAACATTTCAATCATTTTATTTAAAAATGAAAAATAAAAACATTAAATGAGCACATTGACCTATGCATGAGAGTTTGCAGAATAAATAAATATGAACATATACAAAGGAGTGTCAAGGAGATGAATTAAAAAGTTCAATCATGAAATTAATTCACAAAGTATGTGCTCACATGTTACTAAAACAATTTAGCACATACTTTTTAAATAAATCACATGTTGACTTCTTCTCGTTAAAAATATCATTTAGAACATCATGATTTGTACTTACAGTTAATGACATCACACAAAAGTGCCAAAGAAAAACTCCTGAAAAATATAAAGTGCGGTTTGGGATCACTTTTATTTTTTATATTCTATTTTTAAATTTTATTTTGTTTACATTTTGGTTTGAAACAAAATTTGTTTAGCTAATTGATTAAAAAATGGTTGTTTATAAAACTATACAAAATATTTAAAAATTAATTTGAGGATTTTCAAAAAAAATATAATTCTCTTTTAGAAAAAAAAATGAAAATATACAAAAAACACAAGTAAAGTAGACATTGTGCCTGGGCTATTGACACTTTAGATACAAAACTCACATAAAGGCAATTATTTTGCTAGTTATCCAATAGTACAGTGAGCCAATTAATCTAGCCAAGTTATCCAATTCCTTGAGTATATTTATAGAAGTATTTGAGTCATTTGATTTTCATTTTTGCACTAAGTCCCAATTTTTTTCAAAAATGGTGAATTCTTCTCCTTTCAATAACTAAACAATTAAAAAAAAATCAAAATAATCTTTGATAATATAAAGCTATTAGTTTATCTTAAAATATTATTTTGCTTAAAAATTACAATGCAAATTTTATTTATCGTAAATTTTATTCTAAATGACACATTTATTAAAGTTTGGAGACTTATGAGACAGATGTAGTATTATTAATAAGAATTTTAAGTGAAATTAACTTAGGGCCCGTTTGGGGCAGCTTATAAGTGTAGGGGCGGTTTTTAAAACGCCACGGTACCGTTTGGATCGCGCGTTTTGCCAGCTTATTCAAGAACGCGGGTCCATTTTGACACTAAATGCAGCCCGACGGTTGACCCCCGAGGTCGACCCGCGGGCCACATTTCAGGATAAACTGTTTATCCTGAAACGCACAAGCTTCCCCAAACGCAACCTTAGTTGAAGCTAAAGAATGATAATAGAAACACATTGGTCTCAATATTCAAGAAAAAAAGCATAGTTGGAAATCAAACTAGCACATAAAAAGTACTACGACAGGCAACGAAACAGGAGTAATAAGTCACGCATTAATATAAGATTTAAATTTGTTTTAAGCTAAAAAGATAGACAGTAAAATGCAATAATTGTGTAAATTGAAATTGAATTCAAATGTAATTAGTATATTTTAGAAGATAATTCTACATTTCATATGCATATTCTGCCAATTCAACATTTGGTACAAATCTCTTAAATGGTAGTAGCACAATAAATGAAATAATATAGGCCTTAGAGCTAAGGTGACATTAAGACCTTTTGTTTATTTCGTTTTGGTTGAAGTTGAAATGAGGGAGGGTGTCTGAATCAATTAACTTAGAGATGTGATTAGGTGGAAAAAATTTTGTACAAGAATGATAGCTTAGGAGAGCAACATGTAGGTACTTCAGGATTTTCTTCACTTTTGAGAGGAAGTCACAAATTAGGCAGAAGTGGGGATGGCGTAGGTTTAAATTGATTACTTTCAAGAAATTTGACTTTGATACCAAAATTTGATAGCTCCATGATTATCTTCTTCCAGCTTACCCTTCTTCTTCTATCAATCTCTTAAAATTGCCTTTAAATTTCTTAAATCTTCTCTTTAATTCAACCCTTAATTGGGAGCGAATTGATTTATGATAGATGAGAAACTGCTCTTGGTGTTGGAGCTCCACTCCCAAGCATTGCATTTCCACATGCTTTTTCTAAATTCGTTCTTCTGGAAGCACCAAAATTCTAAATGTTCTAATCAGACTTGGAAACGACCAATCCATGATGCAGTTGTGCCCATTCATGGTGCATGACTTCCCAGTGCTCGATTCACTAGGAGCCTGGCCTATTGGCATCCGGGCTTCACTCTTCAGCATTGGGGCTTCCCTATGGCATTCGAGCGTTGAAATGCCCTGAGTGTTGTTGTTGATGTGCTATCAAGCTCCACACACACAAACAATTGAGAAGATAGGCATACCACTACGAGCTTAATTGTGCAATTCTACTAAGATGCATTAAAAAGTTATATTGCAAAAAAATTTTAAATAGTCTGACCATTTGGTTTACTGGCATAATTGCACGGCAAATAAAGCCCCTAACACCTTAACAACCAACAGAGAAAAAATGGTATAATAAAACAATTGTAAATTGGTATCCCACCAGATACAAGGATTCAAGCCTCATCAAATGATTGACAAGTTCAATATAACAACAATAGAAACGAAAAAGCTAAGCATAATGGTCGGATTGCCTCTCAAATGACCTTTACTCGTGCGGAAATAAATTGTGATTTCATATTTTTATAGAAGCAATTAGGGAGAACCTAATCACCTATGGATGTCAGAAAATTAGAATATCATGGCTTTTATATCATGGATCAAGTAATTTCTTGATTAGTTGTTAACAAGAGTTTAGCTAAAGGCCTTCAACAACAAAGAAAAAAGAAAAATTGGATCAACTTTCTCTTATAATAATAGCTCAACACCTAACATTGGAAATTTTTAGTTCCCATTAAGCATGTCTAATCTGTCTCAATCAATTTTCCTAACAAAATGTTGAAAGCCCCGACACCCTGAAAGTCTGCTAAATATCTTACATAAGGCAAATAGAAACTTTTATTTCCCACTATGCATTGTCCAATAAATCGAAAACAAGTATCTATAAACTACTCAATTCAATTTTCAATTTAATCTCCTAAATTTTAGTCACTTCGCTCAATGGATATCATAGTTTTATTGTAAATCCATTACATAAGTTGGCTAACAACTAACAAATAAGTTTGTCTAAGCTTGTTTCCAAGCACTCAAATCCACGCAGCAATGACACTAGGATAACTAATACTTTTATGAATACTCTTTAAAAAACAAATCAAAAGCTTTATTAATTTTAATCAGCCCTCTTAAATATGAATACTTCATCTTTATCTTTATCTCTTATAAGTATTAAAGAGCATCAAATTCCACATTTAGGTGCAACGGTTTGGAATTGAAGATGGCAAGTCAAGAAACTGAAAATGGCCGATATTTCAACCAATTCACCGAACTTTCTAAAGCTGTTTTTCCTCCCCAAAAATACCATAATTGTGCTTTCCAGAATTATGTAAAAGTAATTGTCAGACTCCTTTTGAATCATCATTGCCATAGCTAATGATTTAGAGAGACATTTTCACTAATTTACCAAATGATAACAAACAAATAGAAAATAAACTGCTGGCACTTAAAATTGAAGACGCCGTAGCATCTCAAACAATTTCTAAGCCTTCTTAAGAAGAACCTAGAGCTAGTCTACATCTAACACTCTAAATATAGAAAAATAAACAAATCTTATTACATTTATTTCTTAATGATAACAATTATTGATATTTACAGAAAATAGAAAGTTATTCCTGCAAAACAAGATAAACTAAACTAATCTACAATATATGACAGTTTGCCTATTTAATTGTAAATAGACCATCATAAAAATATTGGCATCCAAGGGATGAGCTAAACCTTCTTCAAAGTATTAAAAATGTGCTAGATTTAAACAGGAATTCTTTAGAGGCGAGTTCATACCGACTCAACAGCATAGCAAGGGACCATCAAGATAACACCAACTAAAAACTTTTGCTCCTATAGAAGCATACAAAACACCAAAGTAATCGATAATCACGAACTGCGTTCAATAAATGAACAAGCACTGGAAAATAGAAGCATAAATGAACCTCCGGATTCTTGCACGCTGATAGGTGATGGAACAAAAGAAACATGGAAAGCGATACTGAAGTAATCACAAAAACACCAGCAATGGCTGCTGCCCATGCTGGCGTTGAGTAACCTGAGAGAGTTGAGTGGATGAACCCAGCTACTTTCATTAGCTGGGAAGCCACCATATCCACCTCAGATTTCAATGGCACCGCAACATAATCCTAACGCACACTGATTAATCTCGAACCTACTTTCCGCAGTAATAAACAGCATCTATCTCCACTACCAAACATCAAAACTTCCTTCTTGCCGGCCCAGCAAACATTCCAAACCTGAAAACTATTTGAAGAAAAAATAAGGAGGAATTTTTGGTCGATCTCTCATGGCGCACGGCAGTAAATTATCCCATTTCAACAAGCAATTCTTACCAACAGGCCTGGAAATCAAGGAAACACGTTTTCGATATTCAAAAAGAACAAAAAGTCTCCAACTTGGTCAATTCCCTCGAAAAAATACTCCGAAACTTTCAATCGAATCAGCTGAAACGAAAGCACAAAAATCGGCAATCCTTTGCGACGCAAAACCCTAGAAGACCCAGGGAATTGGTCACCGAAGCTGTCTGTATCAATCGATTAGAAAGCCTATCGGATCGGAATGCGGGCGATTGGCGGAATCACGATTTTGAGAAGAGCAAAGATGGAGAAACCCGAAAGCCCGGTGAGGAACGAGGAGTCTCGAAGCAGATATGGAATAGGGTGGTCTGTTGCCGGTCCGGTCGGTCCACTAATTTTCGGACCGGTGGGGTGATTTTAATGTTTATTTAAAAAAAAACATTTACATAAAAATACCTTAATTTTTATAGAATTATATATCCAATACCTAAACTTCAATTTTTTCCTACATAGGTGATAATATTTTTGATATGATATGTTATAAATATGAAAAATAAAACATGAGTGTTACATTTGTTAATAAATAAAAATTGGATGTTAGTATTCTAAGTTATTTTGTTACTAGATTAAATAAATATATTTTAAATTAAACGAGTTTATAATTCTATATGGCCTTGACTCGATAATTATGATCGAAGGAAGAAATGTTTATTGTAGTTAATTATTTCTTGCACTTAAGCTAAGCTATTGCATTTCGATTGTATGTGTACGTAGAAATCGGTTTTTTGGGGCTGAAGTACATACCCAATAGACTTTATGGCTCCAAGGGACCTAACCTGGTGTACTGCCATGCAGAATTGGTCTGTCTGTTCAACCTGACAAACTAACCAATCAAGCTCACCAATCTAGCTCGCCTCATTTGCAAATACAAATGCCAATACTAACATTAAGAATGGACTTATGGCACATCCCGATTTATGAGCTGTCTAGCGCACACATCATGATTTTTTCAACAAGATGCAGTAGACGGAAGTCATACATTACTTGTAATATCATATTTTCTTGTTTTGCGTGTAAAAGGATGGAGAAGAGATCGTAAAAGGATAAACTCTTCTGTTCTTTTTTTAGTGGATCTCACTTTGTAATTCTCACGAGACCTCTCTTGCCCCCTCCTCTCATTAGATCACCTTATCGACCATGTCAAAGAAGGATAGAAAAACGAAACAAATAATTTAGACATTGAGAATACATCCATTATCTTCATTCGCCTTCCTTACACAAGTTTTCTCGGGTTATATGAACCCACGAACAATACGCAATACGGGAGCCAACTTCCTAAAAGAATTCAATGGTATAAATATTTGATTGAGTGCAACCAAATAATGTACCTTTAAGTTGTGTTGTATTAATGTCAACTTAATATAGTAAATAATATTAATAATTCTAACAATAGAACTCTAAAGAAAAATTACAATTTAATATTGATACGCCACAAATAAATTTTTCATCATCCGACACGAATCTCGAGATAATATTTTGAGTAAGAAATATTCAAATATTGATAAAAAGTCATCCAGAGCTCTGATTTCAATAGTATATTTTCACAATTGGGTTAAAACCCGTGGTTTTTTTTCTTTTCTGGGTTTTCCCAGTAAAAGTTTATCGAGTCATCACTGTTTGTTTCTCTTTCATCTGTGTGTATATTAAATTCTCATACAACGCTATGACAATAATTGGTTACTCTACCGCCGCAGATTTTCCAGTACACATCAAATATGATTTAAAAAAAAAAAAAAAGAGTTTTAAATTAATAAAATCAACTCTAAAATTTAGCTCATCTTATAATTGATACGAAGATTCACATACATACAACTCAATTCCTAAGTAATAACACATCTAACACCTAAACTTTAATTTTTACATATATATCATCTTACATATGCATGAAAAAATGTACAACACTTCAACAGCTAAAATAGTAGTATTTTATTTTATCTTTTTGTTAATGCAAAGTTTAGATGTCGGATATGTAAATACAATATGAATTGGGTGATATGTATGCAAATGTCCATTGATACATTAGGGCCAAATATGCATAATGCACCTATTAATATCCATGGTGAAATACACTTCCTTATGCATAGATGGTGATGAAAATGTGCTTATTTGCATTGAAGGGTTAGATTTGTAAATACATAAGAAATGGGTGATATGTATGTAAACCCTCCTTTGTATTTGCTTTAAAACTAAAATTGAATATGAAAAATTAATGTCAATAAACTAGAAATAAATCCAACAAACAAGCATGTCCTAATATAACATTAGGCAACACAATCTAGGAAAAAAAATAAAGGGAAATTTACATAAATCCCACCGAACTCCTATGAATTTACATATCAAACACATAAATTTCAATTTTTATTTTGTAAGCCACCCCAAACTTATACTGAAAACATAGAAATCGAGTGGTAAAAATTGAAGTTTTGGTAGTTGATATGTGTTAATACATAAGAATTGTGTGGTATTTATGCAAATACCCTAAAAGTAAAATAAAAGGGCTCAATTCATATGTATGCATGTATAAAAACCCTCCTTTGATAGATATGTAAATACATAGGAAATGAACTGTATGCATGCATAAAAACCAAATCAAATCAATTTGCAGTTTGCAGATTTCAATAAAGAATATAGAATTCAGATTAAGAAGCTGTAATTAAGATCCCATTTGGTTGGTTTCATAGCCAACATATAGTTTCAAAACTAATAACTTTTAGGGGGCATTTACATACACAGCACACAACTCCTTCAAATTTACATATCTCACCCCCCATATACTAGTCAATTCTTTCCTATCACATGAAACTAACACTAATCATCACCGTTCACAAATCAAATCCAACTTTTCATACATAAGTTTAAGTGTATGCATGTAAATATCAAAATTTCGGTGCAAGATAGGTAAAAATTGTCCAAAATTTTATTACATTAAACAGATGAGGCTCAAAAAAGTATAAAAAATTGGATGGTAATGGCAGATTTGTAAATAATATCAGTAGAAATCTGTAGAAGGAGTTGAAGGACTGTGGAAAATGAGGACTGATTTCAAGCATCAGGGATGATGCAGAGCATACCATGGCCAGGACTTCGCTCAAGAGGATACATGGCTGCCCCTTTCACGTATTGTTGGTGCTTCAAAACGGCATCACGAAATTCAGACAAGTCTGCAGTCTTCTTCCCCTTGTCTCTCTTTTTGATGATGGAGCATGGCCTCCATGGCTCTCCCGCACCAGCTCCTACTCGCCTGTGAAAAATGAGCAGCGATAAATGTTATGAGTCCGGGAAAAAAATCAAATTTAAATTCATTTCGTTAATTTTAATAGAGAAATTGGGGCATTTACATGCAAATTTTTCATATCACATTAAAAAAAAACCATTTTTTATGCATAGATAAGATGGGTTATATGTAAGAATTTAAGTTTAGGAGTTAGATATGTAAATGCATGGGAACTAAGCAATATGCATGTATAATATGTATGTAAATATTCCATAAAAAATTTGGGACACTTAGATTCATTCCACAGTTTCTAAGTATTTACATATCTAACATCTAAACTTTGCTTATTACACTTTCATTCATACCGCCCAAATCTTTCATATCGCATAGAAAATACCATCATTTTAACTTCTAAAAAGTGAAATAGGCCTTTTTTAACTTCTAAAAAGTGAAATTGAAATAGGCCTTTTCAGGCAAAGATAGGGCGGCATGTATGTAAAAATTGATTTTTAATTGTTAGATAAGTAAATACATGGGAATTAAGTGGTATGCATGCAAATCTTATAAAAAATTTATGATGTGAATCTCAACTTTGTTCACCTGAACATAGGACAGACAGCGGTGAAGTTCAAGCAGGAACAATACAGAGGAAAAAAATACAAAACTATTAGTAAACATAAAACACAATCTTGGATTTTTTGAACCAAATGTTGTAAAATAGTGTTAGCGCTGGAGCCCGATAGGAACCGCTCCCGCTCAGTCGCTTCCCACTTCCGCCTCCGTGTTGTCGATCGCAATTGGTCGCGACCGCTCCCTCTCTTACGATCGCAAGAGTCGCGTCCCAGCTGCCGCGAACCGTTCCCGCCTTCCCTGTTTCGCGAAACAACGCTGCCTCTCGTGTCCTTCTAAGTTGTAAATAGAAGAGAAGAAAGTTTCTCAGTCAGGATTTGGAGCTCTTCTTCGAACTTCCTCGGGAAAGAGGAAGAGTTCTTCGGGTTTCCTCGAGATAGAGGAAGAGAAGTGCAAGGTGTAGTTTCTTGCGGTGAAGTAAGAAGAAATAAGAAGAAAATTGTTCTCCATTGATTTCTCCTTGGTGGTTTGTGGCAGAAGAGAAATTGAGTTTATTTCTCTTATAAGTTTATCTTCTTCAGTGTATCTCGGTGTAGAGTTTCTTTGGTGTATCTCGGTATAGAAAGAGAAGAACAGAGAGAGAAGAAGAGAGAGCAAAGAAGTGAGAAATTCCTCTCATAAGTCGTGACGATCGACTAGTAATAATTCCTTAAGTAGTAAAATCCTATACAACTCCGTGGGCGTAGGTAATTTGTCGAACCACGTAAATCTGTGTATTCCGCTGTGTTACTGTTTTCTGGTGTGAATTTTCTTGTTCTATTTTTTCGCTTCGTTGATCATTTTTTCTTGTTCTATTTTTTCGCTTCGTTGATCATTCTCCTGTTTGATTTATATATATACCACATCAAGTGGTGTATCTAGATCTCTCAATAACTGGTATCAGAGTTTTGTTCAGATCTGAGAAAGAATGATGGTTGTAGATGAAGTGAATGTTTCAAGGATCGTGTTTCAAGGATCGAGAAATTTGCGAGAAATTTGATGGCATAGATTTTGCTGGTGGCAGAATGCAGATAGAAGACTACCTCTATGAGAAGAAGCTTCATCTTCCGTTATTAGGAAAGCGACTAGAAAAGATGTACTAGGCGTATGATGCTGAATGGAATTTGTTGGATCGACAAGTGCTAGAAGTTATTTGATTGACCATAACGAGGTATATTACACACAACTTAGTCAATGAGAGGAATGCTGCAGATCTTATGACAGTCTTATCAGGTATGTATGAAAAGCTATCGATGAATAACAATGTGTACTTGATAACAAGTTATTCAATTTGAAGATAGCAGAAGGTGTTTCTGTTGCTCAACACCTGAATGATTTTAATACTATCACAAATCAATTGTCGTACTTGATTTTGATGATGAGATACGTGTGTTTGTATTGTTGGCATCGTTGTCAAAGATTTAGGAAGTCATGAGGATGATAGTTAGCAGTTTTGCAGGAAAATCTGAACTGAAATGTGATAATATTCGTTATTTGATTTTGGTTGAGAAAGTGCGCAGAAAAGATTCTGACGAGATCTCAGGTTCGAGTTCGGCACTGAATGTTGATTTCAGAGAGAGATCTATGACAGAAACTCACATAGAGGGGGAACAAAATCAAAGTATGGTTAATAGACAACCTGTTGGAATTGTGGCAAGACTGATCACATAAAGAGGAACTGCAGGAATCCCAAGAAGATGGAGAATAATAGCGCAAATATGATATCTGAAGAAGTACAGGATGCACCATTGTTGATAGTTCATAGTTTTGTTGATGATGGAAGTAAAGAAAAGAGTGGGTCCGGGATACCCATTCCTATTGTTCTACAAACAGATGGTGGAGAACCACAGAGCTATGAGAAAATCTTGCAAGATGAAAGTTCGAACAAGTGAGAGCTAACAAAACTTCTACAACGGAAGAAGGCATTACACAACAAGTGTGTCAGGTGAAGACTAAGAATTATGACAGTAAAAAGTACAAGGCTAAAATTGTTGAAAAAAACTTTCAACAGAGGCGGGATATTGCCCATGCAGTGGGAGTTGTAAGCAGAGACAAGAGTAATCTAGAAAATAGTTTGGAGGTGCAAAACTATGTTGACCCTGCAGATATGTTGGCTGAGAGCGTTAATATTAAGAAACTGAAGTTGTGCACAGCTTCAATTGGTCTTTTAGGGTGAAGACAGGAGCTTTGAGTTATAGAGGTGGAGGATTCATGGAGGATTATTCATGTTTGAAGAAAAGGGCGACACCGCCAATGGAGGATATCAGTTTGAGGAAGAAGATGTTGTACCTTATATATCGGTCTCCAAGCGGGAGATTGTTAGCACTGAAGCTCGATAGGAACCGCCCCCGCTCGGTCGCTTCCCGCTTCCGCCTCCCTGTTGTCGATCGCGATTCGTTGCGACCGCTCCCTCTCTTCTGATTGCAAGTCACGCCCCATCTCCCGCAAACCGTTCCCGCCTTCCCTGTTTCGCGAAACGACGCCGCCTCCTGTCTCCTTTTAAGTTATGAATAGAAGAGAAGAAAGTTTCTCAGTCAGGGTTTTGAGTTCTTCGGGCTTCCTCGGGATAGAGGAAAAGTTCTTCGGGTTTCCTCAGGATAGAGAAAAAGATGTGCAAAGTGTAGTTCTTTGCGGTGAAGGAAGAAAAAGAAGATTGTTCTCCCTTCGCTTCTTCTTGGTGGCTTGTGATAGAAGAGAAATTGAGTTTATTTCTATTGTAAGTTTATCTTCTTCAATGTATCTTAGTGTAAAGTTTTTTCGGTGTATTTCGGTGTAGAGAGAGAAGAACAGAGAGAGATGAAGAGAGAGCAACGAAGTGAGAGATTCTTCTTATAAGTCGAGACAATCGACTGATGTAAATTCCTCAAGTGGTAAAACTCTTTGCAACTCAGTGGACGAAGGTAATTTGTTGAACCACGCAAATCTGTATGTTCCGCTGTGTTACTGTTTTCTGGTGTAAATTTTCTCGTTCTATTTTTTCGCTTTGTTGATCATTCTTCTGTTTGATTTATATATAAATCACACATTACCAGATCAACTGTTGTATATCTCACAACAAATAGAACATAAAACTTATCCCACATAGTTCAGGCGAGCAACATGCACTATAGCTGGCGTCGACCCACTTTGCGATACGAACAAAAGACCAAAGGGGAATAAGGCAGTTAATGACATGAAGTTGTATGTCAGATTACCTCAAAAGTTTCTCTGATGCAATTCTAGCAGCTGCAATTGTGCCTGGACTTGGAAGCCACTCAACCACCCTGTTAAAATCTGCCCTCATTGGAGAGTGGATCCTGACAAGCTTTGAAATAGAAAAAATTAAGCCTGCATGAACTAAATAATAGCTAAAGATCAAAAGGAAACCTTGGAACTTACTCCTAGGCATTCCATTAGCTGGTAGTATGCTCTTCCATACAATGGAGTATGTCCTTGTCTGGACTCTGAAAAATATCTTGTCCTGAAGAAATTGCACAATAATCTCGGCTCAACTTAGCTAATACTAACAAAAGCCGCTTCTAAGGAGAATACAGTACTATTTTATCTTGGGGCATACACATACATGCCACCCAATTTCTATTCTTTTCAATATCTAACGCTTAAATATTGTTTTTTACATTTATACCGCCTAAATTTTCATATCACATCAAAAACACCATCATTTTAACTTTTAAAATATGAAATACAACTTTTCATGTATAGGTAAGGTGGTATGGATGTAAAAATTGAATAGGTGTTAGATATGTAAAACATAGGAATTATGTGGTGTGTATGTAAATCTTCATTTTATCTTTACCATTCTTTGTAGCCAGGATCCACAGTGAAGCCATACATATCAACAGAATCACATATAGAAAGAGCAAATTCGAGGGCTTTCAGCCCAGTTCCTTTGGCAGCAGAACCAAAAGAGGTGCCCAACATAAGATATACAGGATTATGAATTGGAATTTCCTGTAGAGAGCATTATAAATTAACAAAATTTAAAAGCATATGCAGCCAAGAGCTCCACTACACCACCCAGAAAAATGAAACAAGAAAAGGCAGAAGCACAAGAGTAAAAAAAAAGGAAGATTTACATATATACCACTTAATTCTTATGTATTACATATCACATATCTAACAATTCTTATGTATTACATATCTAACACCTAAACTTTAATTTTTACAGACATGCTACCTTGCTTAAGCATGCAAAGGTGTGTTTCACTTTCTAAAAGCTAAATTAGTAGTATTTTTTATGTGATATGAAAGACTAGGTGGTAAAAATGTAAAATGTAAGTCCCCGGCAAAATAATAATAATAATAATAATAATAATAATAATAAATCTTGTGATCCTGATTTTTTATTTTTGTAACATTGAAGCATCATCACTCGAGTCACATTGAAGCATCATCACTCGAGTCACAATGAGCATATGCAGCTAAGTGTAACATTGAAGCATCATCAGTGGAATCACACTGGCACAAAATGTTCCTGATTAAACCCCCCAAAAGGAATCACTAATCAATTGCTGTTATCTGCTAGCTATACCAAACGATTCTTAAAATAAAACTCATTGGTTTTCAACATATCAAGTAAAGCTCGTTGGATCCATAATGAGTAAGAAAAAGAATAGTGCGAATTCGTCTCTTGCATTTGACTTTATTCAAACTTCAATCCCTCAAACTTCATTCCGGCACTAACTAAAAACATATTGGTCCACTTCATTAATGAAACAGATTTTGAAACAGATTGTTTTCTTTACAATCTATGGATGGCAATAAAAGAAAAAAAAATTCATGTCACATCTAATTAAACATAACAAGCACATTAAATCTATAGCGCATAAACATGAATTATATAGCAACAGAGATTAATCAAACAATTGCACAGAAATATTTCGGAAGAAAGACAAAACTTTACATTTAAATCAAATAATAGCTCGCACCTTTATCATTTTGCTCATAATATCATGGATTGTAGTCTTGATAATAAGAACTTCCTTCCTTTGTTCTGTTCGATGTATAAAATTCAGCATAAATCTGCCTTAAAAAGAAAAACTGAAAAAATAAGTGCAACTAGATACCATCTAACTCTACAACTTTATCAAGTGCCTTTGCAGATCCTTTGCCGATCCTCTATTGAGCAGCCGAAATGTACTTTTCCTACCAACAAATTTCGTGTAATTCTGCAATTCTGTGAGATAATTGTAAAAAGTTGATGAATAATACTTCACAAATATGCCGAGAAAGTAGAAAAGACCTGGATTGGCGCGCCATTTTCTCGAATAACAGCATCATAACCATCGATCTCATCACCAAATTTTGTTTTCAGAAGATCTCCGGAATTACCAACAACTGCACAACGAGCAAACTGTCGCGGCAAGAGTGGTGGTTTTACAAACAACTGCACAACGAACGAACTGTCGTGGCAAGAGTGGTGGTTTTACAGGGACTACCAGTGAAAGTTTTTCCATGCACAATGTCTTGTTCTCACAACGGTTGCTGGCACATCAAATAATGCCCAAAAACAACAACAGCAACAATAAAAATAATATTAGAACTAAGTGAGAGAAGACTAGCAAATAGAAGACAAAACATAAATATAGATTTGAATCGGAATCATTTTAGTTCTTGCAAAGATATTTTAAAAAATTGAAATTTACATAGGCAGCACACAATTCATTTGTATTTACATATCCCACACCAAAACTTTCATATATACATATATACCATTTAGGTGCTTTAAACTTATGCATAAAAAATATGAAATTCAATTTAAAAGGTGGTAATAGTGTTATTTTTTGTGATATTAAGAATTCAAGTGCTATATGTGTAAACACGAAAGCTTAGGTAAAAGATATGTAAATATACAAGAATTATGTGTGATGTATGTAAATGCTCCTTAAATAAGATGAACCATAGAACTGAAACATCTTCTGATATGCAAGATATTATAGTTTATGTGTCTCAATAATGCAAATTATCACTCTAATCCGTATGAAAATTTACTTACAGAAGTACCCCTTTATTGATTCTCTGCCAGGCATACTCCTCCCACCCATTTGGTAGAGCGTCAATGTACTCCTTTGTAAGTATGGTAGTGCTATTGCGGACCTGGTAGGTCAACATAACATTAATAATTAGTCTCCATAAAGCCAAAATATTCAATCCATGTTAATGTTCTACCATTTTATAAGACAAATAAACACACTTGTTCCCACGTAGCTACTGCTTCGCAGAGATTGAAGTCGAACGATAAACCTTCAAGTTCTCCAGTCTTGGGATCTTTCTGTTTTGTTAAATGTTCAATAAAAGAAAAAATAAGAATACTGAGCTAAATTTAAGGAAAATAATTTAAGGGTGCAGAATTGCAATTTTGATCATTGGGTGGGTTCCAGTAAAATCTCCGGACAATCATAAGAAAAAAAAAAGTTATTATTGACTAGGTAGAGCATACAGACCATGGTATGTAAATTCCATAAAAGAAACAGCTTAGATTCACATACATTTATGATTAAAATAAAATAAAATTAATGTAGAATTTCTAGATTTCAATACTTCAATTTATCTACATTTTCTTATCTTCAAAATGAAAATAAAAAATAAAACAATATGGCATACAGTGTTCAAATGTGAAAAGGACACAATTTATGCTACAATGTATCACTATTGTTATCTTCATCAAAATCAGTAAGATCTAGCAAACATGAAAAGAGAAAACTTACCCACTTTGAAATTGTGTCGCTCGGGAACTTGATTGAAATTTGACAAACATCGCCACTGCCAACAGCCTGCAAACCTAGTCCATTTGCGTTCTGCACTATCACAACAAAAAATATGTTTTCTAATTTAAATCAGCATAAAAATAAAGAAATTTGTCACATATAGAAAATTACCAACAGCCACCTTTATCCCACTAAGTGGGGTCGGCTACATGAATCATTTTTCTCCATCGCACCATATTTAGTGTCAAATTTTCATTTAATTCTAGTAAATTAAAATCATTTAGTATACAATATGCCCAGGTCTTCATAGGTCTACCTCTTGCTTTCTTAACATAAGTTGAATCTAAAACATCTACTCTCCTAATTTTCTCACATATAGAAAATTGCTAAAATAAATAAATAACAAATAACACAAACTTCTCATAAGGAAAAAGGAATTATTTTATTTCAACATGTTATGAATAACATTAAACAAAAGCAATAATCTTCAATATCGAGGTTTGTAGCATGCACATTTTTTAAGAAGAAAAGAACTATTGATTGTTCCAACTTCTAAGCCCAGACAAGTAAATTCATAGCTGATGTTAGATTGAATACTAATTCTAAAACTATGCCAATAAATTATGTAAGGAATTTTAGGTTGAAGATAATACTTTCTGAGCAGTGATTAGCAGATTAGTGAATATATGGCCAACAACAGTAAAAAATTATATTAAAGTTTTCACTAATCAAGGGTAAAAAATTCAAAAATCAGTAGGAAGATGTTGGTTGAGAAAAAAGCAGGACATGATATGCTGTATGGCATTTAGTACTGTAATTTACAATAATTACATGCAATCAGCAAAAGATGAATTCTTTGCAGAAAACCCATGGAAGCAAGTACAAAATAATTATCATTCTAGAATGACAATTCGTGATTTCTTATATTCTTTAGGTCTGATATGTGGTTCAGAAAAGTAATTATTTTTGTTATGGCAATTTCAAATTCCTATCATTTTCATTCTGTTTGATTGTGTCCATTTATGAAGCACAAACATTCCAATGGAGATGCCCAATTCATAACAAACACTCTAGTTCATGCTGCAGGACACTTTCTCACAAATATGCCACATGCAAATTTCAAAAAATAGCAGTTTGATGCTCTTATCAACATGCTCTGTTAAAAAAAATGGGAAATTTACAAACCTAGCACACAATTCTTATGTATTTACATATCTCAAATCTAAAGTTTTATATTTACATACAAAGCACTTTGATACTTTAACCTTAAGTCGACAGAGCGCACTCACCACACATTTTCTAACGCCGCTGCGCAGCGATATAATGGCGCTTAGCTCCTCATTCGAAACTCTCGATCCTCCATCTGAAAGAGATTTGAATACGAAAACCATCACTTTAATAAAGCATGCAAAATCTAGTAAAAACGCCCGCAGGTAGAGCAGCGCCGAAGTAACAAGGAGTAAGTTAGAACTTACAGAAGTTGGAGACGCCGGTGATGAAGACAATGATGGACGCGAGACCAGACGCCAAGACGACCGCCAAGCCCAATTGTAGCATATTCATTTGAAGATTCTGATTGTAGCAAAAATGAGGGCGGGCGGCACAAACCCTTTTTGCGTGCTACGTTGCCATCAACAGATAGAGTTAGAGACTTGCTGACTTGATCGGTTCTTTATTTGAAAAGATAATAGCTCTTTTAGGGGCTGTTTGGCAGCCGGTTTTAAGCAGGATTTACGCAGGATTTAAGCTAAATCCTGCCAAACGGCCAAAAAAGCCTCCCTAAATCCCAAAATCCCAAAATCCCGGATTTACTGAATCCTGTGAATCGGGGGATTCAGTAAATCCGGGATGAGCGAAGAGGAAGAATGGCGCGAACAGGATTACCTTTCTCAATGGTTTCTTGTAGGAGCAGACGGATGAGAAAGATGGGAGTTCCACTAGTTTCTGTAGGCCGCGATCCCGGCGCTGCCTTCCCAGCTAGCTATGATGGCAAGTGTATCGCAGAGTTTCGATCATGAAGTCGATGATTTCGGGCGAAACCGGGAGGGGGAAGATGCAGGCGTGGGCTTCGGGCATACATAGGAAAAATTAATCCATGCGGATCGGACACCGCACGCAACCCCCGCGCGGAGTTATTGGTTAATGTAAATGCCAGTTTATAATAGACTTTGGATATTCATTTATATTTTTATCTGATATTTATTTTTTTATGTTCACTCTGATGAATTTTGTTATGTTATTTTAAAATTGTCAATCAGTCTTATCGTTTATAATGATTTATATATTATCATACCAAATTATTTTCAGGATTTAATCATCTCAGGATTTGATGAATTCAAATTTACAGAATTTACTCTATCATATTACAACTAAATCCTATTGCAACAAATCAATAAAAAGAATGACACGATGAGGCTTATATTCCTCGATCGTTTATGTTAGGAGCGAAGAGAGAGGATAAAAAAATGACAGCTTTGGTGATTTTTGTAAGTCGTGATCCTATCGTTTCCCTCCCAAATAGCTCTAATGATTACTGCATGGTAAATATTTGTTCACGAAGAATATGGTTTAGGTGAAACCAATAGGGTGGGAGATAAGCGATGGTTTTTTACATATCTGGAAGTTTTGGGCGGAACTGGGAGAAGCGGAGGATGTCGGAGAGGCTTTCATGCAGATAGAGGAATAAAATTTTGAGTTTGTGATTTTAATTTATTTTTAACTAAATTTTATTATTTTAATTGATTAATAATTAATAGATAATTTATATATAATCAAATTAATTATAATTAGATAAATTTATATGTAATTATTTAATAATTAATTAATAAATAAAGATATATTTTAAGTTTTAAATTATTTAATAGAATTCTAAATAAATTTAAATTTATACAAGTAATAAGTAACTAATGTTAAAATACCAATTAATAAGCATTTATTTAAAAAATAATTACTAATTAATATAAATGCTTCTTTTTATATATTTTAAGGTTTTAGATCCTCATTTATATTTTTTATTTAATAGTTATCTTTGATTATTAAATAAATCTTGATATATTATTCTAAATGCTTTTAAAACTGACAAAAAATTTTATATTTGATAAATATAGATTTACAAGATTTACAAAATTTTATTTAAACCAAAGAGGAGCGACTTCGGCCAAGGAGAAGGAGAAGAGCGCCGAAAGAACGAAAGAGGAGAGGAGCGACTTCGGGCCGAGGGCACCGTAGTAAAACCTAGGATGAAAAACGCGGATTGTGGTATACGCGGTACGGCCACGAGAAACAATCAAACAGACGATGTTTTCAAAATGCTGCCACACCTATAAGCTGTCCCAAACAGGCCCTAAATCATATTTGCAACCAAACAGCCTCTAATCATACAATGAATGTAAAACCTCTTGATTTTATTTAGAGATTTTTACAAAACTAACACCTGAACTTTAAATATTTAAAAACAGCCATCCAAAATAAAAAACTACTCTTTTTAGCCACCGAATGTCCCGTCCGTCTCCCGCGTCTCTACCTCCGTCGGCTCCGTCGTCTCCTTCCCCCACCTAACTTGCGTCTCACTCCATTATCCTTATGCCTTCTCATGCCCTTATTCCTCACTTCTACTGCGCAATAGTTCGGTTCCTGCTTCCCTCAGCGGCGCTTCAACGAAAGCCTGTCCCGGTGAAGGCTAGACCTTGCTGCCGCTTCTTTGTGCTAATCTCCAGCCCTTCTCTCTGTTTCACTCGGTTCAATTCTTTCCATTTTACAGAAAAAATAAAAGAAAATTTAAAGGATCTCTCAAACAGGGATAAATGTTTACATACGGAATATGCAAACAGTTATGTGTGCTTACTCCATTAATCCTGCGATACCCTCATAATAATCTATGAATAACATCGAAATAGACCCGTGAAAGTTATTTGGGTTATATGTTATTGAAATTAATATCTCAATAACCTCCCAATAACCCCCTAATAACCGCGGAGCAGAGGTTATTGAGGGATTATTATGCACATAGCTCAACCGGAGGCAAGCCACGCTAAAATAAAACTACCCGTAAAAGTTTTTTTTGGAATGTTTTAACATTTAATCTATGAAATGAAGAATTGTGTGAAGTCGATTGTTCTTGTTTTCATTTGATATGGCTCTTAAGCTATAATATTTTTGTCTTAATTGTACTTCTTTTATAGGAAAACAAAGTTGTAATTCTCTTATGACATTATATTGTTCTCTCCTCTATTGACAAAGTATATCAAAATCCATTACCATGGGAAGCCTAGGTTTTTTGTCTCACAAATCAGTTGGGTTTTTTTTTGGCTCTGGTGCAAGTTAGTTGGCAAAATTACTCCCTCATTCTACGATTTTGAGAAGAGAACTTTGCTTCTTGTTGAAATAGGAACGTGGTGAAAGGTTTTTGTAGGGTTAGTTTTGTGAAAGATGGGATTTTTTTAGAAAGAAAATTGCTTTATTTATTTATTTATTTTAAATTGAAGTACTGGCCATTGAGCACAGTTTTGCTTGAATGGCAGACTTGCTCGCGAAGAGGCTAGCCAGCCTAAATTGGCTTATATTTGCAGACTAGATTAAAGATTGATTTACTTTGGCCCGTGTGAGCCACACCTTTCTAGTCATCTTATTTGCATAACTTAGGGGTTCATAGAATCATATTGGTGATTGGACCTTTAAATGTTTTTTCTTTTTTTTTTTTGGGTCATATAAGAAAAAAAAGGAGAATTTCAACAATCCAAAGGAACTTAATTGCTACGATGAGCTTTGTAATTAGGTTTTCAATGGATTTACTTTCAATAGCCATGTTTTTTTGTGGTTGATTAGCATTTTGAAGTTATTGAACTTCAATTTAAATTTTTTATTAGTTTGAAGCTACTTTGTAGTTCTATTTTCTACGTCATTCCAAACAATGGTTTGAAATTTAGAATTTTATCATCTAGATTTAATGCTTTTGATTCATCATATTTGCGTTAAGTTTTTGCAAGTTTGAAAAGAAATATTTATCCTTTTTAAAAGTTGAAATAGCAGTGTATTCATTATTATCATTTACCTTCTAAATTTGTTAACTAAACTTTGTAAATGTCATTTTGTGGTGTTTGCCGATATGAACACCAGTCATTCTTTCGTGACGTCAAACACTCACCGAAATGTATAAGTTTATTGTGGATGTAAATTGTCAACTGTTGTATGTACAACTTAGTAGGTTAGAAATATAAGAAGAAGATTTTACTGTTGTATGGAGAATTGAACATCTAATGATTGATAATTTTACCAACGGATCAATGAAAACACATTGACAGTCCACTACAGACTACTGTCATTGTGGATTTGGGGGTTGACCGAAGAATATGGACCAATCGTCAGAGGTTCGGGATGTTGTTATCGACTTATTGTATGTCTAGTCTAAATTAATGATGAATCCCAATAAGTCAATCGTCTGAGAATCTGATCGAAATATCATTTGAACTGCTAGTCAATCATCTCTAGATACGAGGTTTGGCTATCACCTTGCTAAGTAAGAGTTGAACGACCAAAAGATGAATCCTATGGCGGTCACTCGAAAAGTGGGCCCTCTACTTGCCACATCCCTTCTCTGACAGTCGTTGGATCCGGGCACCCATTTTATGTGCACACCTAATATTTTTCGAAAAAATATGATAAATGAGACCTATAAATACAAATGAATTCTATGTTATGCCAAAAGCGAGGCGCACCTTCCGCACCCTCCTCTATGCTCACCTTCCTGCACCTTGTGATCTCCCTCTC
>NW_018164609.1:1034885-1068500 GCF_001263595.1 Phalaenopsis equestris | reverse complement strand
ATATTTAATATTAATTAAAGTAAATATATATATATATATATTCTGAATACTTAATTTGATAGGAGTTTATCTATATATTTTTACTTAGGTATTTAAATATATTGTAGTATTCATTTAAATTATGTATTGTTATATTTGTTCATTTTAACTGATTTATTTTTTTATGGATGTGTCTGAAACTTTATTTCTTGGGTAAGTATGTTCTTTCATATTTTAGAAATCACAAAGTGCAAACCATGCGATGAAGACTGATAGCTACCAATCGGTGGTAGTCAACGATGACAAAAGCTGAAAGTTTTTATTGAATTTTCAATAGAGAACATCACTGAAGAGACATTTAGATCTATCAGCTAATAGCTCCCGTAAACACTTCATTGAATGGTCCACTTTGATATATCCATATTGGTAAAGAGCTTATTTTCCGATCCAAGGGCCTCAATGATCTTAATATCGAGTGATTTTGATCTCGTAGGATTCTTTTTTTAATTTCACTATGGACACATCACATTTTGAGTTCATCTGATCATTCAATCAACTATGCACCCAAAGCCTCTAAATATGCTTCAATGACTAGATCCGTGTTTTATTACTTTGATTAGACTATTTTTTGAATCAGTGGCTTCATTTTGTTGAGGTGGTCAATTTGACTATAAATATATAAAAATAGCGGAGATTTAAATGGGCTTGAATTTGAATCAAATATTATTTAAAAATTTGTGTCTGGTGCTCCTCTCCATAAACATGAAAGTTTAAATGTGAGATATAAATATATATAAATGCCTCCATAAAAGCTCGAGACCTATCTATCTTCTCTAATTGCCCCGTCTCGTGACCTCTCTCACTCGCCAGTCCTCTCCCCTTTTCGCCTGAAAAGGAATCGTTTCTTCTTCCCACAATTCTCGTGACCCCCCCCCCTCCTCCTCTCCCGTTTTCTACCTTCTCCCCACCTCGTTCTCCTCACCTCGTTAAGGCATACGAAGACCTGCGAGACTTTCATCTTTCTCCTCCTTCAGTTCAGCTCCTACCCGAAACCATTGAGAAAGGTACTAACCCTCGTCTCTCTCTCTCTCCCATTAATTCATCTTCCGAGAACCTGTAGCTGAAAACCTGCTGTTATTTACTTTTGAAGCTTGTATTATGTTAATTATATTCCAACGTTTTTTTTTCTGCTTTTGTCAATTTAATTCATTGATTATGTATCTATAGCCTTTTAATTACTTGAACTGGAGAGAGAGTGTGTGTGTGTGTGTGCTGGAAGCGGCCGGTGTTTTTGCCGGCGAGGGAATGGCATGCGGGAGAGGGGATGTACTGCAGAATTGAGAGGGAGAAACGGTTATGGGAAGATTTCTGTGTCGTAAGGTTTTCGACAGATCGTGATTTTTTGGGATTAGGGTTTCGTTTGGTGGCAGAAGAAGACAGAGGAGAGGAAGACGCGTGGCGGGAGTGCCAGAAACAGCGTTTTTCTTGGTAGTGTTTTTTTGTCTGTTATGGCAGTGGGGTAACGTACAGTAAGGATAATGCATATAATTTATTAATTTTTTAATTTTATAGATAAACTTATATATATATATATATATATATATATATATATTTGTATATCGTTTTATTCTTATTTAGTTATCTAAATATATTATAGTTTTCATTTAAATTGTTATTTTTATTTTTAACTAATTATAGTATTTTTTAGATTGGAGGAGGTTTGGCAGCTGCAGCCGCGACCGATCCGCATGGAATAATTTTTCCATCGGTAGAGGCAAGGAAAAATTTATGGCCTTTTTTGAATCTTTTTCAAACTGCATTTGCCGTTTTAGGAAGTTCCAACGTACTTCCAATTTTGCTGTGTTATAATGCTTTTCGAAAAATTCAAATCAATTTTTTATTTTTTGGCTTTCGAACTTCTGTTATATGCATGCTTTGATTCAGCAAAAAATCAATAACTAAAACTTATTCAAAAATATCTTATTAGTGATTTAAAAGTTACAAATAATATTATTAAAATATTATTTTCTATATCAAATTAAACTTATAGAGAAAAAAATATATATATAGAAAATTTACTTATGAAATAAATTAATAAGTTCATATAATTAAGTGAGGTTTATATCAATTATGATAATATTTGTAAGGTTTTATAGCTTTTATTTTTGTTGACTCTTTTTTAATTAAAAGAAAAATAATATTAAAAGGTTTAGAGAAAACTCAAAATTATGCTTGATGAAATAACTTATAAATAATGAATGTTTCGTAATAATAATAATAATAATAATAATAATAATAATAATAATAAATATTACTATTATTATAATTTAACATTCAGAATTATGTAATTTAGTAGCATTATTTTAATGTAGTTCGTCGGCTTGGGAATTTTAGTTTTATGAACATTAACATTTCAACGTTTAATTTTTTAGGGTTTAGTTTTGGTTGTTTAAATCACTTATGCAGTAGTTTTGGATAAGGATTTATTTATTTATTTTTTTTTTTGGCTTTTTAACTTTTGTTCTCTTGAGGTTGGGAAGCATTTCAAAGTCAGGATAGTCAACAGGAAGCTTTTCAGTTAGGTATTTATATAGATTGGTGAAAAGATTAATAAATTGTTTGGCAAATTCTTGGTGAAATTATTATATAAAGTGTTTAAAAGTTATATATTTTTTTTGTTTTAAAAAAGATATAATATGAATAGGAGATAATCAAAGAGTTTAAATAAATATTATATTATTTATTTTATATAATCATGCAAAAATATTATAATATCAATTAATGTGTAGTTAATAAATATCGTTAATAAATGTTTTTGGCATTTTGGTAAATATCTTTTTTATAAAATTAGTAATTATTATTTGTGGTAAATATTTTTCCATTTTTTATATATATTATATAAATAATTTGAGTAGCATTGTCTTTTACATGAAAAAATTCCAAACTAGTAATAATTTTTTTTTTATTTAATAAAGGACAAAAAGAAATTTATTCAAATGTTAGTAAAAACATTAGCTGCAAATATATATATATATATATAAAAGTCATAGCGAATATGTTGGTGTCTTAAATTGAAGAAGCTTAATGTAATAGAGTCTCTTGATGCACTTTAAATAAGCCTTAAATATGAGGTGTTATGTAAGAACTTTTTACTTGTGTTTGATGACATTCAGGAGGAGGAGGAGGAGGAGGAGGAGGAGCAATGCAATAAAAGCATATGGGGGTTGGGATTCTCCTTTAACCTTATGAAGGATTTGGAGGTAATATTTTGGTAACAAGTCATATTAATTTTGTTCATGAATGATTTCAAGTGAGATCGGAAAGGAGACATTGAATTTAGAGAGTTTGGTGAAAAATAATTGTTTTTAGCTTGTCTGCATCGCTGCTTTTGTGGATTTAGATAGTCTCAATTATCATAAGTCAAGCACATACAGGGTAAAATGCACCATGCAAGGAAGCAAACAAACACATGCCTTATGCGAAGGAACGTGCTCGTGACAGTGTAAGGTGCTATCACGAGATAGCAAACATTCGTCACTTGTATACGGTGACGTATACTAATCTAAAGAATTTATCCATAGATTTTAGGGTGTCATGTGGTTGAATATTTTTTAGCATTCTCTTAGCTAATTCTTGATCTACAAAATCCTTTGAGTTTTCATTGTTCTCATAATTAATGTAGTCTAAGGATAAAATTGTAAAGTAATTTTTTTAATACAACACATCAGACCCATTCAACATCACTTACTTTTTTATGAATTTTGATTTCTAATATCCAAATATTATTTATATGGTCTTACCCTTAATTCGATAACAATCCTCTTTCTTAGCATAAAGCCATAAAACACGCCCTATCTTTGAAGAACCTTTAACTTTTCAATCTCAAACATCTTAGACAATGCATAAAATAGATAATTACATATAACAGTAACTTGAAAGATTTCTCGTGTTTCTTGGTAAAAAATCATCACAAACAAATTAGTTCAAAAAATATTAGATTAATTGCAAGTTATAAGGGCTTAGAAATCTTGTAGCACTAAATTTAGAGAAAAATTCAACTATTTGTATGAAATTTTAACTCTTTTGAAGTATTATCTCCAAAGATGAAGTGCATATGAACAATAAAAATGTGTTTTTTGATGTTTTAAAATTTTTTATGAGTATATGCATAATCTCTCGATCATTACTCAAATATGTCAAAAAAGTGAATGCAAAATTTTCTTCTATAATCTTTCCGACTTTTGAGCACTTCCTAATTTATGGTTTCGATAAATAATTGTCAAACATATCAATAATTTTGAAAACATTTGTCCACGCAAATCTGCTGCTGCAATATGTTAAAAAATATAATGTACTAATTTATATAATGAAGCATCAATCTTATATCATGTTTAATTATCAACCCAAAACTCGTCAATAAAAAGATTTCGTTGAAATATTAAAGTAGCTTCTTATAATATCCTCCTTAGTCTCTCCTTCAATTAATAGAATGTGGTTGAATGAAGCTCAACACAATTCACATTCAAACTAAATCTCACGATTGATCATATAAAAATAAGTTATAAAATGTGATACATTTTTTAGAGGTTCTAAGAGAAATGTATAGCTCAATCTAAAAAGGGCCAATAATTCTAAATTTGTAATTTCCTGCACCTTGCCATTCCCATCAAATTTATTATCAAGCCACTTTACTTTTGGCATCATATTAAAGCACAAAACCTTGATAAAGGGAAGCTGCTCTAATGGTGGAAGGATTTTCTACTCAAGTACTCTTTCAAGTTGATGTAATCTATATTGGAGATCAAATGGGCATTGTCCATCCATAATGTACCCTTTGCACCCATGTATGCACGTATGTACTTGCTTTTCAAGTAGGTGTATCTATTTCACGTGCCCTTTCAACTAATTCATAATCTATTTAGTCATGAGAGTTTCCATTTTTCAACATGATTGGTCATGAATCATGATCACCTTTATTCAAGCTGTGAGCCATTAATTTCCAAACAATTTGGCACAATGGATTTCTTCAACATCCCTACATTTTTAAGAAGTTTGATTTCTAATCTACTAAGCTTCTTCATACTCACCAGCTCCCCAATTTGATGATCATCTTTATTTCTGACATAAAGCACACCAAATTGATTAAAAGACATTAACTTCTCAAATCCATGCATCCTAGAGAAAATATTATTGCGGCAATATCAGTCAACACCAATTTGAAAGATTATTCATATTTTTTGGCAAAAAATCATCAGAAACAATTGTTCGCAAACATGTTTCACATAGATTATAAATTGTAAGTGATAAAGGTAGGTGAGAGATTTCAGTAGCACACGAGTTTGAGAAAATTTCAAATATCAAAAGATATATCAAATTTTCAATCTCATCGAGTATCAATTTCAAGAATAGAGAGCATATGAATAACAAACAAAAACTTCTTAGTATCTTTAAGATTTCATTAGGTATGCTAATAAGCAATATCAATTTTTGAACAAGTAAAAGAAAAAAAAAAGAATGCAAATTTTTAGCTACTATAGATAACCTTTCGTAAAAATTACAGCTTTGTAGTTTTTACAGTTAAATGTTGTACAATTTTAAGAATTGTAAAAAATAAATATTCACTCCACAAATTTGAAAAATTCCATTGTAAGAATAAATTTTGTCAATTTATACAATAAATGATGCATCATACAATATGTTTTATCGCCATCCTAACATAATTTTTTTTCCCCACTAAAATATCAAAGTAATTTCTTCTAATATATCTTTTAAAGTTTCTCCTGACTTTGAAGGTGGCTGAATGAATGTAATTCATATTCAAACAAAATCATTTTTATCAGACCGATGATTTTATGGCAATATACTACGAAATGATAAATTATTTTGTAGAGCTTACGAGAGAAATGTATAACTTAATTTTAGGATGGACATAACCTTTTTTTTTATTATTGTATATGTTCTATGCATAGAATGTCATTTCCTTAAAATCATCATCAAATAATTTTTTTTATTGTATATGTGTTTCCAATGGAGTTCCTGAAATCTCTTGTAATGCATCTTAATATTATATGATGACTAATGTTTTTTTTAATTAGCTAATGCACGAGTGTTAAGGAGCTTAAAACAGTCATTTTCCATAAAGACATCTAATTTCACTGTTTCATTTTTCTTTCCAGTCAAAGTTGCAATTATCAATGCAAATGAATTCATCTGAATAATCAAAATTTTATTCCCAACTTTTATACATTAGGGGGGAGAGCACATGCTCTCATTTGTTTTCATCCTCCTCCTAGATGTCATTCAAAACTAGTGAGTACTTTTTTTTGGATATAACACCTAAGAAATAAAACTCTGTTGAAGTAACAAGTGTCTCCAAATTTCAAAATTTCCAAGATAATCTAACATATCAGCAATGTTTTTTTTTCATAGTAAATTTGCAGGAAACAAAAACCTAAAATTTAGGATCAAAATCTTTTTTTCAAAAATAGGCATGTTGTAAGAGAGTTGTCTTGCCCATATCACATTGACTCGTTATAGATAGAAGATAAACTTTTTTGTAATAAGTATTATGAATTGTCATATTACGAAATGTTTCTCTTCCATCTCTTCCATCTATAATGGACCATAGTGGTATGGGAAATACACCTCTCTTACAATACGTGTATGGAGATTTGAAACTTGATTTTAATCTTAAAATTTAAGTTTGTGTTTTCGATAAATTTAGTGTGCAATAAACAATTATCATTGTGTTGGATTATCTTGATAAAAAGTGATTTCACTTATTTGAAAAAACTTGTTGCTTTTTAAGAGTGTCTTAAGTCTATGGTGCTATCCAAAAAGTTCTTGCTTATTATGTTTGACATCTAATAGAATGATCAAAATAAACGAGAGAATGTGCTTACCCATCGACAGTATGAAAGCAAGATTTTGATAATAGCTCAGACAGATCCATTTACATGAATAATTTCAAATTTGATTAGAAAATAATGAAACATTGAGATCATAGGTATTGAATGAAGGTGAATTTTTGAGGCTCCTCAAAACTCATACATTTTCTATTGCATGGAACCTTGGTCATTATAAGAAATTAAAATGCATTGATAGAGACATAGTTAAATAACTTCATGGTCCCTATTGACCGCAAATGTCATTTGTGGTGATATAAATTATGATTTTAACGCAAGATGTTGTGATTAAGTTCTAGATGTTGAATTCTAGACATGGAACTAAAATTTGGTGAGAATACACATTATCTTAAAATTGAACTATAAATTCTTCTCTCATAATTTTTAAACAATTGTATTGCATTTCATAGCAATCTTTCTTTAATGAGTTTTAGGTTGATATTGAAATATAATGTAAGATTCAATATAATGTAAGATTCAATTCACGATTTTGAATAAAGAAAAAAATTCCCTAATTCTTTCTAGTTAAAATTGTAATTATCAATGCAAATGAATTCATCTGAATGATGAAAAGTTTATTCCCAAATTTCAATAAGTTGAAGGGGAGAGCAAAGGTATTGAATGAAGATGATCTAGCATATTAGCAATGCTTTTTTCACAGATTAATCTAACATATTAACAATGTTTTTTTTTCACAACAAATTTGCGGGAAAAAAATCCTAAAATTTAAGATCAAAATCTTCTTTCAAAAAACACATGTTCTAAGAGAGTTGTCTTCCTCATATCAAAATGACTCGTTATAAATAGAAGATAAACTTTTTGTAATAAGTATTATGAATTATCATATTACTTTGTACGAAATATTTCTCTTCCATCTATGATGAACCATAATGGTATGAGAAATACACCTCTCTTACAATATGTGTATGAAGATATGAAATATGATTTTATGATTTTAATCTTAAATAATCTTAAAATTAATGTTTGTTTTTTTGATAAATTTGTTGTGCAATAAACAATTATCAACATGTTGGAATATCTTGATAAAAAGTGATTTCACTCAATTTAATAAGTTTGTTGCTTTTTAAGAGTGTCTCTAGTCTATGGTGCTATCCACAAAGTACTTGTTTATTATTGTTGACATCGAAGAGAAAGATAAAAATAAATGATAGAATGTGCTCACTCATCAAATATATGAAAGCAGGATTTTAATAATGGCTCAGATATATCCATTTACATGAATAACTGCAAATTTTATTATAAAGTAATGAAACATTGAGATCAAAGGTATTGAATGAATATGTTTTTTTTCAAAAAACTCATGTTGTAAGAGAGTTGTCTTCCCCATATCATAATGACTCGTTATAGATAGAAGATAAACATTTTTGTATTAAGTATTATGAATTATCATATTACTTTGTATGAAATATTTCTCTTCCATCTATGATGGACCATAGTGGTATGAGAAATACACCTCTCTTACAATATGTGTATGAAGATATGAAATATGATTTTAATCTTAAAATTAATGTTTGTTTTTTTGATAAATTTGTTGTGCAATAAACAATTATCAACATGTTGGAATATCTTGATAAAAAGTGATTTCACTCAATTTAATAAGTTTGTTGCTTTTTAAGAGTGTCTCTAGTCTATGGTGCTATCCACAAAGTACTTGTTTATTATGGTTGACATCGAAGAGAAATATAACAATAAATGATAGAATGTGCTCACTCATCAAACATATGAATGCAGGATTTTAATAATAGCTCAGATAGATCCATTTACATGAATAACTGCAAATTTTATTATAAAGTAATGAAACATTGAGATCAAAGGTATTGAATGAAGATGTTTTTTTCAAAAAACACATGTTGTAAGAAAGTTGTCTTCCCCATATCACAATGACTCGTTATAGATAGAAGATAAATATTTTTGTATTAATTATTATGAATTATCATATTACTTTGTACGAAATGTTTCTCTTCCATCTATGATGGACCATAGTGGTATGGGAAATACACCTCTCTTACAATATGTGTATGAAGATATGAAATATGATTTTAATCTTAAATTTAATGTTTGTGCTTTCGATAAATCTTTTGTGCAATAAACAATTATCAACGTGTTGGAATATCTTGATACAAAATGATTTCACTCATTTGAAAAAGCTTGTTACTTTTTAAGAGTGTCTCAAGTCTATGGTGCTATCCAAAAGGTACTTGTTCATTATGATTGACATCTAAGAGAATGATAAAAATAAATGAGAGAATGTGATCACTCATCGAACATATGAAAGCAAGATTTTAATAATGGCTCAGATAGATCCATTAACCCTAAAATAATTGCAAATTTTATTTTAAAGTAATGAAACATTGAGGTCAAAGGTATTGAATGAAGATGAGTGTTTGAGGCTCCTCAAAACTCATACATTTTCTATTGTTAGGAACCTTGGTGATTATAAGAAATTAAAATGCATTGATAGAGACATAATTAAACAAATTTCATGATCCCCATTGACCTCAAATGGCATATGTAGTGATATGAATTATGATTTTAATGCAAGGTATTATGATAAAGTTCTAGAATGTTAGATTCTAAACATAGAACTAACATTGGGTGAGAATACACGTCATTTTAAAATTGAGCTATAAATTTTCCTCTCAGAATTTTTAAACAATTGTATTGAATTTTTTAGCATACTCCCACAAGATTCGTTTGATAAAATATTGTTTAATTTGTCCGAATGTGGATTGAGTTAGGTTTCATTTAGTCAAAGGAGAAAATATGATAGATTTTTAATAAAATGATTTTGACTAGCGAGAAATTTTTCTCTAATGAGTTTTAGTTTGATATTGAAATATAATGTAAGATTTACGATTTATTAGATGAATTGAAAAAAAAAATTTATGGAAGGCAATAAATTTGTCGTATAATATTTTGCATCAAATCTACATTTATACCACGACCTGTAACATGTGTTTCCAGTGAAGATCTTGTAACTTTTTTAACATCTCTAATAATGCATCTTAATATTTTATGATGACTAATGTTTTTTAATTAGCTAATGCACCAGTGTTGAGGAGCTTCAAATAGTCATTTTCCATAAAACCATCTAATCTCGATGTTTCCTTATTCTTTCTAGTCAAAATTGCAATATCAATGCAAATGAATTCATCTTAGTAATCAAAACCTTAATCTCAAACTTTTATAAGTTAGAGGGAGAGCACATTCTTACATTTGCTTTCATCCTTTTTTCAAATATCATTCAAAACTAGTAAATACTTTTTTGGTTATAACACGTAATAAATAGAACTCTACTGAAGTAACAAGCGTCTTCAAACGAGTGCATCTCCTCTCCAAGATAATCTAAGAAATCATCAATGTTTTTTTTTTCACAGCAAATCTGCGGGAAACAAAAACCTAATATTTAAGATCAAAATCTTCTTTCAAAAATAGATATGTTTTAAGAGAGTTGACTTCCATATCACAATGACTTGTTATAGATAGAAGAAAAACCTTTTTGTAATAAGTATTATGAATTGTCATATTACTTTGCTCGAAATATTTATATTCTGTCTATAATGCACTATAATGGCATGAGAAACACATCTCGCTTACAATATGTGTATGAAAATTTTAAAAATAGATATATTGTAAAAGAGTTGTCTTCCATATCACAATGACTCGTTATAGATAGAAGATAAACCTTTTTGTAATAAGTATTTTGAATTGTCATATTACTTTGTACGAAATATTTCTCTTCCATCTATGATGGACCTTAGTGCTATGGGAAACACGCCTCTCTTGCAATATGTGTATGAAGATTTGAAACATGATTTTAATCTTAAATTTATGTTTCAGTTTTCGATAAATTTGTTGCACAAAAAATATTTTTGAATGTATTGGAAAATATTGATAAAAAGAGATTTCACTCATTTGAAAAAATCTGTTGCTTTTTAAGAGTGACTCAAGTCTATGGTGCTATCCAAAAAGTTCTTGCTTATTATGGTGATATCTAAGAGAAGGATAAAAATAAATGAGAGAATGTGCTCGCTCATTGAACGAATGAAAACAAAATTTTAATAATAGCTCAAACATATCCATTTACATGAATAATTGCAAATTTGATAAGCAAGCATTGGGACATTGAGATCAAAGGTATTGAATGAAAATGAGAGTTTGAGGCTCCTAAAAACTCATACCTTACCTTTCATATTGCAGGGAACCTTGGTGTTTATAAGAAATTAGGATGCATTGATATAGACATCGTTAAACAACTTTCATGATCTCCATTAACCACAAATGTCAACTGTAGTGATATGAAATATGATTTTAATGCAAGGTATTATGATAAAATTTTAAAATGTTAGATTCTAAGCATAGAACTAAAATTGGGTGAGAATACATGTCATCTTGAAATTGAGCTATAAATTTTCCTCGGAATTTTTAAACAATTATTTTGCATTTTTAGCATATTCCCACAAGATCATCCTTTTGATAGAATATAATTTAATTTGTTCAAATGTGGATTGCATTATGATTCTTTTAGTCGTAGGAGAAAATGCGAAATATATTGAATAAAATAATTTTGACTGGCAAGAAAATCTTTCTTTAATGATTTTTAGGTTGATATTGAAATATAATGTAAGATTCACAATTTATTAGTTGAATTGAAATTTTTTTTTTTCCTGAAAGGTAATGCTTCAAATTTGTGGAGAATAAACAATTATATTTTATAGTTTCTATAACTATGTGACGCTTATTTTTTTAAACTATAAGTTTGGATGCGCTGAAAAAGATTATATAAATTAAGAAGTTGTATTCTTTCTTTTCCCCTTTTGAATAAATGATCAAGAGTTTATTGGCAATTACTAAGTTTTTTAAATCATAAAGAAGAGTTTATTGTTTGTTGTTCATATGCTTTCCTCTCCTGAAAAAATAATACTTGAAACTATTGAAAATTTGATATATCTTCAATACTTAAATTATTCTCGAACTTATTTGCTGTCAAGATTTCTAAACAACTTTTATTATTTGTTGTTCATAATCTATTTTTTACTAATGATTTTTTAACAGATGACATGAGTTATATTTCAAATTCTCGTTGTCTATGATTACCCTAGAATGCCTTCTCTGGCATGCCTGAGATTCGAAAGTCTTCAAAGATTATCGCATTTTATAATAACAATCATGATGATTATCCAATTTGAGAGCTCTTTCTTATGAACAAGTTTCAAACAGTCATCTTCCTTCAAACTTTCTAACCCTAACTTTTTCTTCTTTTTTATAATCACATTTGCAATGATTGATGCACCAAATTCATCCGAGTTGCACCCAAAATCTTAATTTCCAAACTTGCATAAGCCAGAAGTAAGAGCACATTGTCCCATCTGCTTTTATCCCGCTCATGCTTCTCCAAACTTGGACTGCACCGCATATTTAAGACTCACTTGAAGAACAACAAGTGAAATAAAACGAGGCATCTTCTTTTGAAGCACTTTCATCATATTGAGAAGGACTTTTTCTAAATCAAACTTTGGAGAAGCGACACCATTGCTCCTCTTTGTGAGCATTCATTTTGATCGAAAACATTTTGCTAAAGACATCTGTTGATTCAAGACAATGTAGGCTTATGGATTGGCTTTCAAAGCTAACTTGATGTCCTTTTATTACAACGAGCAATAGAGGAGCAAGAAGATAGTCATGATGCTGAGTACAAGGCATCCCATCTAATCGGAAGCAAGAAAAAGAAGAAAGGGAAGCGTAAAGGCTCAGACATGCTTTCAACTTTGTTCCAACAAAAGTTTTTTTCTTGCAGCGCTTTTTCTTTTGGGGTGTTTGATAGCTTATTTTTAATAACATTTAGCCATGAATTTAACTTAAATCAAGCCAAACATAAAATAATAATAATAATAATAAATCCAATGCTATGTTGAGTCGAATTTTTTCACATTTAGTCTTATTTTCTATCATTTCGTCTCTTTTATGACACAAATCCAGATTTAATAAATTCAATTATGAGGTAGATTAAGGATTTGTTTCACCGTCATTTGCGAGCTCCATCTTTACCGTACATATTTATAGATTTACTTGATTTGATAAATCCTATTTAATGTAAATCATATTTAATGTAAATTCAGGTTACAGCCAAATACCTCCATTGTAAATTTACTTTTTTTTTTAATTTTTATTCAGGTTCTACATAAGTTGTAGAGGGTTATAATGTCTCCAAGTTTCTCAAAGAAAGAGATGTAACAATTAATTACTTTGGAAGATGATTATTTGCTGCATAGAAAGTAGATTGAAAAGCATGCTTAGGTTTATTTTGCTTTGATGATTGAAAATAATAAAAAAAAGACATAGTCTTAGCTAAAGTTTCATTTCATTTCAACTATATTCTCTTTTCCGAAGAATTATGGTACTTACATCTCGAGTTATTGTTTTTCGTCTACACTACGGAGCTTCGATGGGTTTAAATCAAGGCATAGTTGATATGTTTATCTATGATTGATATTATTTATTTATTTTTATTTCCATTTTGTTTTATGTTTTTGATGGGGATTAGAGTCATAATCTTACCTTCATGGTATCCTGATGCCATTTTTATCTCTTTTGATCCTTTTTCTTTCTTGCTAATATATGGCTTCATGAGGATTAGGTTTTTAAGGGCTTTTGGCAGCAAAACGCATTTTTTATATAATTTTGTTAATTGATTGAAAGAGCCAACACCTATTTAAAGGCTAGCCACAACTCTACTCCCGGTAAGTTTTCCAGTCCTAAGCCTACTCAACTTGATAAGTTTAAGTGGCCCAGAGCAAGGGGATCTTTTCAATTGACCTATAGATCAAGAAAAATTATGAGAATGATTCTCACTTGGTTAAGCATAAAAAAATTTGATGTAATTACCAAAAAGTCTGGGCAAGCACAAATCATAATAGATCGATGAATCCCTCTTCTTTAACAAGTTTGACAAAACATAGAGCACAGACCAAGAGAAGTTATCCCAAAATTTGTACAAAGCCCGAGGTTAAATTATGGGAGTTTTATCTTTAATGAGTCGGTCAGATCACTAAGTAATGTACCAACAACTCTTCATCATGGACCTAATACAAGTCTAAAGGCTAAGTCGATAATGTCGATCCCACTCTCCCCTTGTGAACAAAGAATAAAAATCCCAAATCCTTATGGCTTCTACATCTCCATATGCCCCACATTTTTTCTCTTCCATCCATTTCCTCAATTCCCTTAAATCATCCTCGAAATTTCAAATTTATAAACCAGTTCATCCTCTAAAATCTCTCAATCATCTGCTAAAATTTCTTAACAAACCCTTCAAAAATCATGCATTATTTATCAAGTCTATTAAAACATAAAGGTAAGAAAGTTTTAAGTTTGAAATCAATCGAAAGAAGCTATCATCATCAAGTCCATCAAACACAAAGAGTCGCCTGGTGACAACTTTCACTTAATATGCTGTTGAAAGCTAGCCGAAGAAATTCAATCAATTTCTTTGCATGGAGCAAACTTTTCTATCAAAATCAAGTGTAATGCTTCAACCTAACATCAATCAAAGATTGGTTTATAATGACAGACTTGTATATACAGTCTGAATTTTATATCGAATCAACATCTGTAAATTTTGTCCGAGTCCCACAAAAGTTAACTTTTAGAGTGACATCCAAATATATCCTGTTGTGCCGTACAGAGATGGTTAGTTATATTTTTCTTATTCAAAATTTTTTTTCCCGTTTTTCTGCCATCTATTATCATCCCTCTCCTCTTCTTTGTTTGTTTTTCTCTTTTTTTATCACTCAAATATCAGTCGACATGGAGAAGAAACTAGAAAAGCTGCAAGAGGTCTCTGCTTGCGGCCCAGCGCAGATAAGAGATTGGATGCTTGCAGTTAACAAATGGACATGGAAGCTACAAGATGTCATTGATGAGGCAGTTATTTTTGCTTGCTGAGTTCGAGTACATGAATCGTATAGAGCAGCTGGCCATTATTAAGCAGGAAACAATGATTGGCGAACGTGCTCTCAATCCTGATTCAGACTTGAAGAAATTGGAGGAAGTTTGTTCAAAAGCTTTATAAAGGTTCAGCTGAGGTGAGTACTTATGCTTCATATTTTAGAAAACACCAAAACATGAAGCAGAGACAAAAATTCAAAGAAGAAAAGAAAAATTTAGGAAATAGAGTCCTTTTTCAAGCTGCCCAAACTTAAGACGAAGAAAATTAAGTTTTAGAGTTTATGCCTGAATATTAACTTATTGTCGTGAAGATAAATGACAAGCATAGAAGGCTTGGGGGCCATCTCTTCTTTAACATTCATTTTAAATTGCTATTGTAGTTCTTAAAAGAATCAAGTTCTAAAAGATGAATTTGATCTTAAAATGTGGGTTTGTTTTTCCAATAACTTGGCGCCAAAGAAGTCATAGCACATATGTTTTTGTTTATTTTTTTTAAGCATTTTTCTGTTATTCTTTATCGGACAATTGCTTTTTTTTTTTCAATTGAATTATTTTAGCCCATTTAATATTAAATATGATTAATTTATATTCCAAACAATAAAGCTATATGTCATTAAGATAGTATTGGTATGTTGTGGCTGCATTTTTTTTTTCAGGAACCATTGTCTAGTTTTTTTATTAAGTGTTGGAAATTATTTCAGTTGCTTGATGAACTATAGGTTTTGAGTCGTGGGTAATTATTATTACCATTGCTAATAACTAAATTGAAGGAGCATATTACTCATGGTTAAGCAAATCTTTACACTTAAACTTTGTACTTATGTGTCAACTTATCCATACATAATAATGTTTATTTCACTTTCAAAATTTTAATGATATTTTCAACTTAGTCATAGCACATAAAGTATGGAGTTTTCTATAATTAGAAGCTTCCTTATTTCCAATATTTTTATCCTGATATATATCCATTTTAGCTGAATATTTAGATTAGAAATATGTATTATTAATTTACCTAAAATATATTATATGCACTTTATTTTGTACCTAAAATAGATTGCAAGATTGTTATTTAATGGAATGAAAGCAAAGGGAAAAGACGATCGAACCTATTCAAAATTCAGCCTATTTTTCTCAAAACTTTGACATGGTATCAGAGCCAAATTTTTTCCCTAACCACCGGTAGTTGTTGGAGGACCTTCAAGACTCCCTTCCCGTCGGCCTTCTTGCGGAAAGGGAGAAATTATTTCTTTTCCTTGATTCGTCCATCATCTGACAAGCCCTCGCAAGGGAAGCAGACACGACACTCTCTGCATGAACGCTCCCTGAGTCGGTTGAAACCTTCCTGTCTGGGGAGCCCTGTTCGCAGCCTTTGATTGCACCATGGTTTATGCACGTCAGAAAGAGGATCCATGGAACTCTATCATCGCTGGAGCTGCTACCAGTGGCTTTCTATCTATGCGTCAGGGTCCCGCCTCCGCAGGAAGAGCAACGATTTTCGGTGTGATCCTTCTTGCGCTCTTTGAGGGTGCAAGTATCATGCTCAACAGAGTTCTCAGCATGCCACAGAACCTCCCTCCTATGGATGATCCCAATCTCGCGACAATGATGGCAGTTGGTGGAGGAGCCGAAGTCCCGCCCGGTTTCCTGCCACTGGGGGTTGGGCCATCAACTATGCCACCTGCTGTGATGACAAATGATGTCGGTGCTGCTTCTTCACCATCCTCTTCTTGGTTTGGTGGTTTATTTGGTGGTGGAAAGAAGCATACGAAAGTAGCAATGATTCTTGGGTTGAAAAGGGCCGTTATGTTTGTATTACTATTCGTCTGATTCAAACCTTCTTCGCTAGGCATCACTGCTTCTGTGGCATTTCCGATTGCTTCTTACGCTTCGCTTCGTCCGCTTAAGCTTCGGCGTCGACACTCCTTATATCGATAGCTTCGGCTTCGGCTTCGGCTTCGACAAACAATAGATCTTAGGCTTGGGCACTCTTGGGCTTCGACGCCTCAGGTTTCGTCCTTTCGAGCTTCGACATTTTCAGGCTTAGACACTTTTGGGCTTCGACACTGTTGGGCTTCGGCAGTTTTTGGCTTTGACATTGTTGGGCTTCGGTAGTTTTGGGCTTTGACATTGTTGGGCTTCGACACTTTCAGGCTTTGATACTCTCGGGCTTTGGCACTTTTGGGCTTCAACACTTTTGGGCTTCGACATTTTTAAGCTTTGACATTTTTAAGTTTCGGCACTTTTTTGGACTTTGGCTCTCTTGTGCTTCGACACTTTCAGGCTTTAGCCTTTCGGGCTTCTGCATTTTCGGGCTTCGGCACATTCGGGCTTCAAACTTAGACACTTTTGGGCTTCGACACTTTTGGGTTTCGACATTTTTAGGCTTCGACACTCTGAGACTTCAGCACTCTCGGGCTTCGACACTCTTGGGCTTCGGCATTTTCAGGCTTCGTAATTCTGAGACTTCGACATTCTTAAGCTTTGACGCTTTCAGGCTTCTGCACTCTCAGATTTCAGCATTTTCAGGCTTCGATACTCACAGTTTGAGAATTTTTTGTACCAACAATGTTATCAGCTTCTTATTGGCAAATTGATGTTTCCTGATCAATCAACATCAATTTGAGGGGGGGATGTCAATCCGGAATGATGAAAATCAGACAACTAAATTAAGAGTTTTCTATAATTAGAAGCTTTTTTATTTCCAATATCCTTATTTTGATATATTTCCCTTTTAGCTGAATATTTAAATTAGGAATATGTGTTATTAAGTTACATAAAATAGATTATATGTACTTTATTTTGTACATAAAATATATTGTAAGATTGTTATTTAATGGAATGAAAACAAACGGAAAAGGCGATCCAACCTATTCAAAATTCTACTTATTTTTCTTAAAATTTTGACAATATTAAATATGTAAGTACATAGAATTCACAGTTGCTTAATAACATACATACATATTTGCTTTATTTATTTGATTAGATGTTAATAATCTTAAGTAATACTTACTTATCACTTCATATATTGTAACTAAGAAAATTATTTTTGATTCTTTTTTTTTTTTTGGCTTATGAAAGTAAATATAATCAATTCTATTTAATCAACTGAAATTACAAATAACATTAATTTGTTTGAATTAATGTTGTCTTAACTGATTAATATTAACAATTCAAATCTAAATTAGCCTAACTTTTCTATCTTCCCCAAATTAGCCTAAGTTTTTATGAGCACATGTAAATGAAGATCTGAAACAAAATTTAATAATATAAAATATATGCATTAGATTGATGTAATATACTTCTGTCAAGGCAGTTGCTCCCTCAAATGTATGCCACCCCATACCCAAGCCCATCATCTTTCTGGCAAACAAATATAAACTTCATTCTAATTTTGTGAGCTTTTTCAACTAGTTGAAGTGCATATTTTTTTGTTGCCTCTACTTACTATGAACCTAATAAGAACATTGTGGTAAACTATTGGTCCTCATTTACTAATAAAACAGAACATTGGTCGTCAAAATCATAAAACATTAAGATACATTGCTAGGGAAGTTAAAAAGCTTTCAGGATATTCATTTGCAGCAAAAGTTATAGGTCGTGGTATGGATTTTAGAAGTAGACATTCTATACAAATAACGAGTATTGAGCCAGAATATGAATAAGATTTTGTACATTCTATGATTGAGTCATACATTCTTTTCATCACATCTACAAAATTGTTTCGCATTTAGTAGTATATTGTCACGGGATTATCGGTTTGATAAAGATGATTTAGTTCGAATTTAGATTGCATTGGGTTTCTTTGATTCACGGTTTGAAGAGCTTATTTTGATCAGATGATGTTTGATGAACATTTGAGTTTTTCAACGTTGTCGGAATTGAGCAATTTTGGGCTCGTTGGATTTGTCTTGCTGAGACGCTCGATTCGTCAGATTCAACATCTGTTTGACACTCTAAATGTGTCTGAAAATTTTCAAAAAGTGGTTTAATGACTAGATCTGAGCTTGACTTGACTCAACTTAGACTAATTTTTATCATTGGGTCTGTCTCATCGAGTCGGTCTAAATTTACCGTTGTCTCGGCCAATTTAGAGCAAAACTATGCCAAAATATTCTTTTGATAATTTCTTCAACAACTGCACAACAAAATTTACCGTTGTCTCGGCCAATGAGATCTCTTTCATACATGAATCATCTTTCACTAATTTATGTAGAACTCCTTATTTATGTTTTCTAAAAGATGAAGGAAAATATTAACCTTAACTGAATGGTTATCAAGTTTCTGCACCCCCTCCTCCGATCTCTTCAATTTTCTAATTTCAAAATTTTGATGTTAGGTTGAATTTAAGTTAATTCCATGACTAAATTCTATTAAAATATACAGCCAAACATCCTATAAAGCTGATTTTTTTGTATTTTTATTTAGTTTTTGGAAGATGTAAGTACATCCCACTCCATTCATCCTTTTTAACATATCTTTCTCTCAATTCCGCCTTTAATAAAAAAACTCGACGAAAAAATGATGCACAATAGTCGTGTTGGAAGGTGCCGGTTTGATAATGAGGCAGAGCTTCTTTTTCTACAATGGAATGACCACAAAACACGAAGTGTGAGGGGAGATGCTGACGGCGATGAAGACCCAGAAGCAAGGGAAGACAATGATTGCAGTTGATAAAGTTCATCGAGAAGAGGAAGTGCTTGCAATCGACAATAACCTTCTTTTCTATTGCCGTAGAAAATTGTTATCAGACATGAACGTTTGTTGAATCTTTATACACCCTTTTACAATTTATTTTAATTTTTGAAATAACATTGATATGTGAAATTTGATTTTACAATGATTGAATGTAAATTTATGTTTAATTTTAAA
Organism: Phalaenopsis equestris; assembly: GCF_001263595.1. Taxonomy (NCBI): domain Eukaryota; kingdom Viridiplantae; phylum Streptophyta; class Magnoliopsida; order Asparagales; family Orchidaceae; genus Phalaenopsis; species Phalaenopsis equestris. The sequence goes on along the minus strand of NW_018164609.1, from coordinate 1,048,779 downwards.
TAAAATATTCTTTTTTATAGATAAGTTAAGTTGTGTACAATTAACTTAAATTTATTTGCTATTCAATTAATTTTAAATTTTTAAATAAAAATCAGTATAAATATTAAAATTATGATAATATTTAAAAAAAATAGAGAATTAAATAAATTTTTTTAATACAACTATTAGGTTTAAAAACTATAAATTTTTTGTATTTAAATAATAGTATTTATTTTAATAATCATAAATTTATATCACTGTTTTTTTTATAAGTTAATATTAAAAGAACTTTCGCGAAAGAGAAATGTAAAATTTTCTCTCGTCTTCCTCCACCGTCCGCTCCATCTCGAAACCCTCGACAAAAATTTACATTGGGGGTCTTGCTTTTCGTCCGATTGGATTTGTCTTCCTATTTTTTTTTTGCTTGTAGATGGACAAATGATGCTTTACTTTGTTCGGAAGCCTCTCGCACCTCACTCTGGATGGCACACTCGGCGTCCGTACCGTCGGTGTGCAACCGGGTAAAGTGTGTAAGCTTCCTTTGGCCTCTTGCTGAAAACATTGCAGAACTGTTTTGATGCTGCCGAAACCGCAGCTGCAGCAGCAAATGACAGTTTGTTTCCTTGCATGATAGATAAAAAGCTCTTCAATGGTTGCCCTTTTTGCGGTGCAAGCTAATAAAATTGGTGAGAGATAACATTGGGTAGAAAGCTTTGAGCTGTTAAGAAGGCACTAGCAATTGTTATACTATATCTTTCCAAACATCCCATCCTTTCCTCAGGCGGATGACGATATGCTCAATTGTTTTATATTGTCGTATGGCTTAAGCTTTTCAAGTCCCGTCTCATGTTACTTGGGATTGAAAAGTGTTTATGAAATATTTTCAAATCCAAATGTTGGAAATCAAGGAGATTGATGTGCTTGTTTCATTTCCAGTTGAGGGAGGCACAACGCACAACAGTGTTTTTTTTACTAGTTAGCTTATCTCTTTTGGAGCTGAACTTTATAACGTTCAAACCTGTACAGGATATCTTGTTCTCCTTGTGAAACTTCTATTCCCTTAAAAATACATGCACAGAAAAGGTTCCACAGCTCCTTATGCCATGCTATTGCTAAACATCTCCACCATTTTGGCGCTATTTGAGGTTGAAGAGCTTAAATCATTGTAGTGCACAAACATCCCCACTTCTCTTCTATCAAGTATTTTAAAAAGTGTTGTTTTATGACCCAAATTTTGTTGGGCTTGGGTTGAAAGGTCTGCAATGCGACATATGTGTTGTAACCTAAATTATGGTTGAATTTTTTGGGGTGATTTATGGTGGTTGCAAAGGGTTTGCGTTGATGACTTGTAGAGTTGTAGTGGCATGGGAGTGGTAGCCCCCTTCGGTATGTACCCTTACTATTTGAGGCGCACTAGCATGCATGGTCTTTTGGGGGAATTGGTGGTGGTTGCGGAGGGATTTGGTTGATATCCTGCAGTGGCGTGGGATTGGCAGCCCACTTCAGTAATGATCCATTATTATTCTCTTACTCACTTTTCTCCATTAACTGCTTTGATCTTTTTAATATAGTGAATTCTCTCTTGATTGTTTCCCTTTTAGGGTTTTACACGTAAATTTGTTTGTTATTCTCTCTGCTTCTTTTGCTTTCGAATGCTTCAACTTTTTATCAACAAGTATTCTAGTGTTTGTGCCTCTTTTTAGTTCAGCGGCTACCTGATTCTAGGGTTGGTTTTCTGAGAAGGGCATGATGAATAATATAACCGTTTGCCCTGCTTTTCTATATGTACAAGTTTTGTCTTAAGTGCTTTTGGCAACCGTGCTTCTCTGCTATATGGTTCTTCTGCCTTCTTAGGATGGCAGATTATTTGTCTCTTTATGCTTTACTCTTAGCTCTGATATTTTTAAGGAGGATGTGCATGCATACCACAAAGTTCTTATGTATTTACATATTTAACTTCTAAACTTGGTTATTTTCACTTTCTTTATATTTGGTTTAAATCTTTTATTTGCTTTTGTCAAATTCTATTTTTAGAGGGTTATGATGAGTCATAGGAGTAGTTATTTTGGATGGCCTTTCTCATATGCTTTTCTACATACACATATTTGATTCAAGTGTACTTGGGAAACAAGATCCCCAGCATTATGGGTCCTCTGGCTTCGTTTGATGGTAGATTATTCATCTACTTATGTTTACTCTGAATCATGAGTTTTTATTTTTATATAAACTCTGGTTGAATCTTTTGGTATATTTGTCAAATTCCTTTTTTATTATGTTGGAAATTCAGATTTTAGCTTGTGGGAAGCAAAGCTGAGAACTTTTTTGTAGCGTCCTAGTTCTGGGATAGGTTTTAAACAGAAAGAATCCCAATTTAGAAAAATGTTCTTTATACACAGATTGGTCGAATTAATGCACTTCGAGAGACTGTTTTTTTTTTATTGCCTTTCTTGTCTGTTATTTTTCTTTGTCCTGTTTTGGGGTTGCTGCCCTAATAGTTCTTATTGGAGGGTTATATATATATATATATATATATATATATATATATATATTTATTTCTAGATAGCGTATGTAGACACACAGAAAGCGTTCTTAATCTTGGGACTGTCTGTGTAGGCAAGGAAAGCCTTGAGAGCTGTATCAGAGTTGCTATAGATAGATTGATTTGAAGTTTTCCAAATAATCTTTTGTGGTTTATCTCACATCTCTGTTCTTCTGCATTATTCAGTTCCTGTTATCATCACTCTTGCAATCTTTCTGTTTATTTCTTCAGACTGCTTAATTCTTTTCAAATTTTGCTATATATGTATATTTGTGTGCATGTGTGTATTCACGCATGCGCGTGCATGAGTATGTGCACGTGCGTGCACATGTGTGTGTGGATGTCATTTGTGAGGAGGATAAAAGTAATTGGGAGAATTTTGGTAGCAACTTGCTCCATCAAAGGATGGAAACACAAAAGCCTTGTTATTCCCATGGAATTTATATCAAGCTGCTTTGCTTTTGGCATGTTACAAAGGTTTAACAACTTGAGGCAGGGAAGCTGCCCAAAAGATGGAAAACTTTCCCACTCCTAGCACCCGTTCAGACTGATGTACTCCAAATTGGTGATAAAATCTGCATTGTACATCCATTTTGGAGAGCTTACAGTCTTGTATGAAAATATGGACAAACTCTTTAGATTTTTGTATGGTTTAAGATTTTCAAGCACATTCACATCTAAGTCAGAATTGACAATGTTCCGTAGGCTTCCAATTCCCATGTATGATTTCCTTTCATGAACAGTTCTGCACCAATTCAAGAATACATCTGTGAGTTTTCTCTTCTAAAATAATTTTGCAATGCAGGCCTCTCTGGTATCCTTCACATTTTCCAGAAAATGTATTTTTAATTTGTGCAACTCGCTCATATGTTCCAACTCCCCAATTCTATGACCATTCTCATTCTTCACATTAAACTCATTTAGTTCTTGAAGGGACCTTAATTTCCCAATTTCAGTTGCACTTTAAAATGTATTCGAGGGAAATTCCAAGCGACGCGGATTAGAAAGATTACTCACATCGCCAGACAAGAAATCATCAGTGCAAGATCCCCCAGCCACATTTTTATAGATTATGAACCGCAAATGATAAAGGCTGCTTAATGATCTTGGCATTTTAGTGAGATTTACAGTAAGATTCAAATATCGAAGATGTTTCAAATTTTTAATAGTTTGAAACATTTTTTTTCTGATATGGAGATTGTATGAACAACAAACGAAAGCTTCTTGATGCTTTTAAAATTTCAGTAAGTATTTCAGTAAACCTTGATCATTTCTTCCACTGAAAAAAAAAGAATGTAGGTTTTTAACATCTTTGATGATTCTCAATACTTCTGGGTTTCCAGTTTTGACAAATAAGTGTTGAATAGTTTTAGGAAATTTAAAAGATAAGACATTATCTCCCACAAATCGGAAACATTCCTCTGAAGAAATAGATTGCCAAGTCACGTAATAAATCATTCATCTTATAATATATTTTCTCTCCCTGAAACTCATCAAAAAAGGATTTTCTGACCAAAACAGTAAAATACCTTCCTCCAATATCTTCCAAAGTCTCTTCAATTGAAGATTCCTGAATGAAACCCAATGCCATCCACATTCGGACTAAACGATCTCTATCAAATGGCTGATCTTGTGTGCCAAAAAAATACAAAACAATTTTGTAGAGGTTGTGGGAGGAACGTAAAACTCAATCTTAAGATAGACATAATGTTATTGCGAACACCAATACTATTTAAAATGTTCTTTCAAAAGCTCTCATTAAAGTTAGAATTGAGAACACCACCAATGACCTTTGCTTCCAATGGACATCCTGAAAGCTTTTTAACTATCATACTAGCAATGTCTGTTAATTTTTTATGAGCACCAAAGTTCTCCACACTAGCAAATGTAGGGGTGTTGAGTAGCTTCAAACACACATCTTTCTTCAGGCCCTTTAATATCAAAATTTCTTTCTTCTTTCTAATCACATTTGCAATCGACCGATGAGATTATTTTTAGGCAAGCATCCTGTTTCACGATCTTTGATCAACTGAAGCTCCGGCTTCTGCTGCTTCTGCTTTGAGTTTTCAATGAGATGAAGGAAAGTACTGACCTCAGCAGAAACTCTATAAGTTTCTTCATAACCTTCTCCAGTCTCTTCGAATTGTGATCCAGCTTGGGAGCACATTTGCCAATTTTTTTTAAAGAACTCATGGTGGGACGCACCTTTTGGGGCTTCTTGTTTCTGGTAAGCTGTTCTTTATGCTTCATGTACTCAAAATCATCAAGAACATCATCTGCCATATCCATGGCATCTCGTAGCTGCCATATCCAGCTGTTTAATGCTGGGATTCGATCCCTGATCTGTGCTTGGGTGGAAGCAGAGACGACAGCTTGTACCTTGGGATGGTTTTCTCGCAGCCTTTCGAGCTCCTCCTTTTGTTCGTCTGCCATCTAATTTGATCTTGCAGGTAATCAGAGCAAGTGTTGATGATCTTAACCATGATTTTGCCAACAACCCAGTCTGCCATGGCACAGATCAAGTTTAAGAGGAGGAGAGACGGCGGAGAGAGAAAGAGAAGAAGAGGGTCAAGAGGACGGAAGTGGGTGGCTTTGTTTGGAAGCCTCTAGCACCTCCCTGTGGATGGCACACTTGGCGTCCCTTACCATCAGTTTGCAACCGGGTAAAGTGTATAAACTTCCTTTGGCTTCTTGCTGAAAACATTGCAGAACTGTTTTGATGCTGCGCAAACCGCAGCAGCAGCACATGACAGTTTGTTTCCTTGCATGATTAAAAAAAAGCTGTTCAAATTTACAATGGTTGCCCTTTTTTCCGCCTAAGCAAATAAAATTGGTGAGAGATAGCATTGCGTGGAAAGCTTTGAACTGGTAAAAAAGCACTAGCAATTACTATAGTATTTCTTTCCAAACATCCCATCCTTTCCTCTAGCTGATGACATTATACTCTATTGTTTTATATTGTTGTATGGTTTAAGCTTTTCAAGTGCCTTCTCATCTTAATTGGGATTGAAAGTGTTTATGAAATCTTTCCAAATCCAAATGTTCGAAATCAAGGAGATTGATGTGCTTGTTTCATTTGAGGCACAACAGTGTTTCTTTTACAAGTTAGCTTATCTCTTTTGGAGCTGAACTTTATAAGGTTCAAACCTTTACAGGATATTTTGTTCTCCTTGTGAAACTTCTATTCCCTTTAAAATACATGCACAGAAAAGGTTCAACAGCTCCTTAATCCATGCTATTGCAAAAATCCCCACCTTTTTGGCGCTATTAGAGGTTGAAAAACTTGAATCATTGTAGTGCACAAACATCCCACCTCACTTCCATCAAGTATCTTAAAAAGTGTTACTTTGTGACCCAAATTTTGTTGGGCTTGGGTTGAAAGGTCTGCAATGCAACATACATGATGTAACCTAAATTACGGTTAAATTTTTTGGGGTGATTTATAGTGGTTGCAGAGGGTTTGCGTTGATGACTTGTAGAGTTGTAGTGGTGTGGGAGTGGCAGCCCCCTTTGGTACGGACCTTTACTTTTTGAGGCGCACCAGCATGGGGGGAATTGGTGGTGGTTGAGGAGGGATTTGGTTGATAACTTGCAGTGGCGTGGGATGGGCAGCCCACTGCAATAATTGTCCATTATTATTCTTTGACTCTGTGTGTGTGTGTGCAGGCAATTTTTCACTTATAGAGAGTTGCCACTTTTCAAAATTTACTTCTTTTGTTTTTTTTTTTAATTTTGTTGATTCTCTCTTGATTGTTTCCCTTTTAGGGTTTTCAACACAAAAGTTTTTGTTATTCTCTCTGCTTCTTTTACAATCCAATGCTTCAATTTGTATCAACAAGTATTCTAGTGTTTGTGCCTCTTTTTCAGTTCAGTGACTACCTTATTCTTGTATTGATTTTTTGAGAAGACTATGCTGAATAATATGGCCATAGGGGTTCTCCTGGATGGCCTTTCTTTTGCCATGCTTTTCTACATATACAAGTTTGGTCTTAAGAGCTTTTGGCAACCCTGATCCCCTGCTATATGGTTCTTCTGCCATCTTTTGATGGCATGCTAATTTTTTCTTCATGTTTACTCCAAGCCCTAGTATTTTTAATGGTGATGTACATACATGCCACAGAAGTCTTATTTATTTACGTATCTAACTTCTATGCTTGATTGTTTTCATTTACTTAATATTTGATTCGAATCTTTTTTTTGGTGATTGTCAAATTCTATTTCTATATGCTTATGACTAGTCATATGACCTAGTTATTCTTCTGGATAGCCTTTCTTATATGCTTTTCTACATTCTCAACTCTGGTGTCCTGGGAACCAAGAACCCCTGCACTATGGGTTTCCTGCTATCCGTTGATTGTAGATTATTGATTTCATTATGCTTACCTGAATCTTTATTTTTCTTAAATTTTTTTTTTAAGAAGAACTTTGGTTGAATTTTTTGATATATCTGTCAAATTGGTTTTTTAATATGTTGTTAATTCAGGCTTTAGCTTTTATCCTTTTTCATTTGATATTGTTTTCTGAGCCAACGTTGTGTGTCGGAAGAAAAGCTGTGAACTTTTTGGTAGCCTCCTAGTTCACGGACAGCTTTTTAACAAAATGAATACCATTTTAGAATAAAGGTTTTTATAAATAGTTTTGTTCAAAATAAATGCCAGTATGAACGAGAAATTAGGTTTGTTTGTTTATTATGTAAGAAAAAATGCTAGATTTAACATCTTTTGCTGAAACAATTGTTCTGTTTTTGTTGTGGTTATTTTAGTCTGTTATTTTATTGTTGTTTTTTGAGGTTGTTATTGTACTAGGAATCGTTAGAAGAGGGTTATATATATGTATCGAGCCCTGTCTGATATAGGGATGAAAAAAGTGTGGAGAATGCATTCTTTGTATTGGGGCTGCTTGTAGAGGCAAGGAAAGCCTTAAGAGCTGTATATTAGCTACTATTGATTTGTAATAGATAGAGTTTGATTTTCAAGTTTTCTATATTTTGTGGTTGATCTTACACTCATTTCTTATGTATCATTCAATTCGTGTTATCACCATTTTTGCAATCTTTCTGTTTATTTCTCGGGAATCCTTACTTCTTATCAATTTCTTAACGGTACTATATATGTATAGTTATGTATTCATATACATCCACTCACACATTTATATAAAAGCAATTAGGAGAATGTGCTTCCCACTTGGCTTATGAAAGTTTAAGTAGAAAATTTTGGTATGGATGGATTCAGCTGCAATGATGATTGCAAATCTGACTAGAAAGAGGGATGAAATGTTGAAAGCCCAAAAAGGCTAATATATTAACTATAAAGAAAGATACAGATACAATGTGATGGAGGGCCCAAACATGACACCCTGCTCACAACTAAACCACAAGGGGTTCCACAACAAGAAAATACTGAAAAGTACATTAGAGACAAAGAAAAATCCTAAAAATACAAAAATACATAGTATCAGGTGGCTAGAGAGCAACCTAATTTGGTTTTTCCTGTCTCTGGTTCTAAGAAAGGAGCAAGCTAATAAGTTAGTAAGATGATTGTCATTGTCAGTAGTAACCAATATATCATCCAATATGTTCCCGAGCTGGAGTCGACCTCTTTTCTTCTTCTTCCTCCTGGAATAGACCTGTCATTCCTTTTCTGAAGATTGACTCACCTGATTTTGGTCTAAAGTTTGTTGGAGATGTGTAAATTGTTGGAAATTAGAAGCAACTACATGTTGTACCGGCTGATCTGTTATTGGATCAAAGGAGTCCTCTAGTGTGTCTTGGCATGTGAGCGAGTATTCTTCAATAATAATGGGTGGTATAAGCACAATTGGATATGTAGTTGTAGTATTCTTCTTCAGGAACTACGGTGTTGGGAATAGGATCGGGTTGCATCTTCTCAGCAGGGATAGTAGGTGACTGTTATTTAGTGATATTCAGCCTTAGATGATGCAAACGATAACAAATAGTAGAGTTGTGACCAAACATACTACAATGAGAGCAATAAGGAGGATGTGGTTCTATTTCAACCTTTTGCTAATACCCGTTATGCATAGTGTCAATTCATATCTCATCCGAAGTTGGTTGAGTGATATTTCTCTCTCAAGTAACATACAAGCTACAAAGGGTCTAGTGACAGCAAATGTAGAATTATCCATCTTTAGAGGCTTATCGTAAGCAGTTGCTAAAGAGTAGAGGATTTCCATGTTGAACAGATGTAATTTTAACCCCAGAAACTTTATCCAAACATGAATGATAGGGGACTCCGCTTTTTGATCAAAACTGACAGTATGATCAAAACTGTTCATAAAACGATTGTGACAGTACACTTCAGAATTTTCATAAATCGATTGTCAATTTTAATAGCTTTTCGAGAGAAAATGTGAGTGTAATCGACATTATGAGATAGCTGAATAAGTATATGTCTACCGTCAAGTAGGTCAATGTTCCAACTGCCCAATACTTTCATAGTATCAAACTCCTTCCTAATGATCTCCAGTTTTGGGTGGCCATAAGTATATATATATATTATGTATGTATGAAAATGAAGGTTATAGTGATATTACTCTGTACATAAAATTGTCTTTTATCTATAATGGGTCATTGAGGTATGGGGATTATGAATCTCTTACAACATGTGTGAAGATTTGAAATAGAAATATTATCATAAGATGTGGGTTTGTTTCTCCAATGACTTCGATCCGAGAAAGGTCATTGCCAATATGTTGGAATGTCTTCAAAAGGAGAGACCTCATTTATGGGCTGCTTGGTAGCCGGTTTTAAGCAAGATCTGAGCTAAATACTGCCAAACAATAAAAAAAGCCTCTGTGGATCCTGGGTCACCGTAAATCCTAAAATGATGCTGATTCGCGATAAATCTGGTATTTACTGAATCTTGTAAATCGGTGGATTTAGTAAATCTAGGACGGGCGAAGAGAGTGTTCAAACTATGGGATTTAGATTTCAAGTTTAGTGTTTCGTCTCCACTACGGAGCTTTGATGAGTGAAAATCAAGGTATTGCTGATATGTTTATCTATGATTGATGTTTTTTATTATTTATTTATTTCCATTTTGTTTTATATTTTTGGTGGGGATTGGAGTCGTTATCTTACCTTCATGATCTTCTGATGCCATTTTTATATCTCTTTTGAACCTTTTTCTTTCCTGCTAATATATGGCTTCTTGCAGAAAAGGTTTTTTAAGGAAGTTTCGCAGCAAAGCTCATTTATTATATAATTTTGTTAAACGATTGAAATATCCAACACCTATTTAAAGGCTAGCCACAATTGTACTCCCAGCAAGTTATCCAGTCCTAAACTTACCCAAATTTTCTACAAAGCCTGAGGCTAAACTATGGGAGTTTTATCTTTAATGAGTCCATCAAATCACTAAGTATAAAATAATGGACCGACAACTCTTCATCATCGACATAATACAAGCCCAAGGACTAGGTCACCAACAAGTATTATTTATCATATCTATTAAAACATAAAGGTAAGACGGAAATTTTAAGTTTGAAATCAATCGGAAGAAGCTATCATCATCAAGTCCGTCAAACACAAAGAGTGGCCTGGTGACAACTTTCCCTAAGCTTAATAAGCTTTTGCAAGCTTTACGAAGAAATTCAATCAATTTCCCTGCATAGAGCAAACTTTTCTATCAAAATCAAGTGTAATGCTTCAACCAAACATCAATCAAAGATTGGTTTATAATGACATAGCTTGTATATACAACCTGAATTTTATATCGTATCAAGATATGTAATTTTTGTCCGAGATCTACAAAAGTTCAAACTCTTGACGTGACATCCAAATATTTCCTGCAGTGCAGATCAGAGATGGTTATTTATATTTTTCTTATTCAAAATTGTTTCTTTTTTTCTGCTATTTATCATCTTCCCGCATTTACATCAATATTTTACCAATTCCTGTGACGTCTCTCCTGTTTTTTTGTTTGTTTTTCTCATTTTTGATCACTCGATATGGAAGCTACAGGATGTCATTCATGAGGCAGTTAATTTTGCTTGCTGAGTTTGATTACATGAACCATATAGAACTGCTGGCCAATATTAAGCAGGAAACAATGGTTGGGGAAGAAATTAGAGGCCATCCCTTCCATCCTCCACCATACATCCATTATGGCAAGCCACTACTACATCAATGGCTCTACGTCAATGCGAGTCAACAGGAAACCACGGTGGAAATGACATCTTTAACGTAAAAACATACTTCATGCATCTTTCATAGCAAAGCCACCTACTTCCCTCATTTTTACTCTCTTCTTCTCTTCCTCTCTTCCACGGTCTCTCCTGCTTCTACCACTATTGGTGCCATGGCAGACTTTGTTTTTGGCCCACTGGGTTGTTGGCCCAATCATGGATAAGTTCATCAGCGCTTGCGCTGATTACCTGCAAGATCAGTACTTCAGATGGCGGACAGGCATGATAATTTCTCTTTATGCTATACGTTTCTTCTGCCTTCGTATGATGGCAGATTGTTTGTCTCTTTATGCTTACTCTTAGCTCTGATATTTTGAAAGAGGGTGTGCATGCGTACCACAAAGTTCTTATGTATTTACATATCTAACTTATAAACTTGTTATTTTCACTTTGCATTTGGTTTAAATCTTTTATTTGTGTTTGTCAAATTCTATTTTTAAAGGGTCACGATGAGTCATATGACCCAAGTGGTTCTTTTGGATGACCTTTCGTATACGCTGTTCTACATGCACAGATTTGATTCACGTGTTCCTGGCAAACATGATCCCAGCATTATGCCTCTACTGCCTTCATTTTATGGTAGATTATTAATCTATGTGTACTCTGAATCATGAGCTTATTTTAATATAAGCTTTGGTTGAATCTTTTGATTTATTTGTCAAATTATTTTTTTACTATGTTGGAAATTCAGGTTTTAGCTTGTGATCTCTTTCATTTGATATAGCTTTCTGAGCCAATGCTGTGTATGGGAAGCAAAGCGGAGAATTCTTTGTAGTCTCCTTAGTTCTGGGATAGCTTTTAAACAGAAGGAATACCATTTTAGAAAAAGGTTCTTTATACACAGATTAGTTGAATTAGTCCACTTCGAGAGAACAATTAGGTCTGTTTGTTTATTATGTAAGCAAATATGTTGGATTAAGATCTTTTGCTGAAAACTACTGTTTTGTTTTTTTTTTTTTTTTTGCCTTTTTTTGTCTGTTATTTTTCTTTGTCCTGTTTAGAAGTTGCTGCACAAGATTTCTTAGAAGAGGGTTATGAATATGTATTGAGCCCTAATTGATATAGGCATGAAAAAAGTGCGGAGAAAGAGTTCTTTATCATGGGACTGTCTGTGTAGGCAAGAAAAGCCTTTAGAGCTGTATCAGAGTTGCCATTGTTTTCTAATAGATAGATTGATTTGAAAGTTTTCCAAATAATCTTTTTGTGGTTTATCTTACGTCTCTGTTTTTCTGCATTATTCAATTCCTGTTATCATCATTCTTGAAGTTTTTCTGTTTGATGCCATTTTTTAAGGAGGATAAAAGCAATTGGGAGAATTCTGGAAGCAACTTGGATGGATTTAGTTGAATGAATAATTGTGAGTATGATTAGAAATAAGAACAAAACGTTGACATTTGTTGATGTGGCATATTCTCACAAGATGATCGGTTTGATAAGAATGATTCAGTGCAGAGAAATGTTTCAAATTTGCGGAGAATGAAAAGTTGTCTTTTAGAGTTCCTGAAACTACGACATTTATTTGTTGAAACTGCAAATTTGAAACTATTAAAAAAGACTATAAGAGTTAAAAATTTGCATTCACTTTTTTAAACTTGTTCGAGAAATGATAAAGTTTATTGATGTACTTACTGAAATATTTATGACATCAAGAAGCCTTTGTTTGTTCATATGCTCTCCACGCTTGGAAATCATACATTTCTACTACTTATAAAAGAAAGCAGCGGGGCACGAAAACACACACAGCCCCACTTCTGACCCTTTTTGTCGTAACACTCAAAGTCACAATATATTAACCATCAAAATATTATTTTTAACTGTCAATCCCCGAAACACAAAACCCTGATCCTTGAGGGCAAACCACCTTTCCCATAAGTTTTAACCTTTTTTCAAAAGGTGTATTTGCATACATACCACCCAATTCATATGTATTTACATATCTAATACCATAACATTACTTTTTTACATTTATACATATCACATAACAAAACACACCATTTTAACTTTAAAATGGTGAAATACACCTTTTCATGCGTAAGGTGCTATGTACTTAAAAATTGAAGTTTAGGTGCTAGATATGCAAATACATAGGAATGCAAATACATAGGAACAAATACATAGGAATTAGTGGCATGTATGTAAATTTTCCTTTTCAATGTGCATTAGCTTCCAACATTCCATTGGCGCAATCACTCCATTTGTAAACTATATGTTATACGCTGGTCCATGGTCTTAGTTTGTATTTTTGTATTTTATATTCTGCAATTTTTCGGGCTTTCTTGAAATCACTTTTATTTTTATTTTAAAAATATTTTTGTTTAGTATTTTTTAAAAATTTATTTTTTATTTTTAAAAATAAATTTACATAATTTTAAAATTGGTGAGAAGTTTTTTTTGAGCGAAAATTGGTGTAGAAGTTTTTTTAGCGTTTTGAAAACAATCATTGTTTATTTTAACTTATTAAATATATTTTGATTCAAATAAAAATTAATAAAATAAAAACAATTAGTCTTTTATGTACTTTTTATCCACCCTTACACTTTTTTTTTTCAGATTTTTTTTTGCCATAAAATATTTAGAAAATTCTATGCTTAGAACCAATTGAGGCGAAGAATTAATGCACGAAGCGCTCTTGAGCACAAATACTTAAAGGATCTTGACATGATACCATAACTATTTTACTTTCATTTTGATTCAAATAAAAATATAAATAAAAATTAATAAAATAAAAACAATTAGTCTTTTATTTTGATTCAAATAAAAATTAATAAAATAAAAACAATTAGTCTTTTATGTACTTTTTATCCACCCTTACACTTTTTTTTTCAGATTTTTTTTGCCATAAAATATTTAGAAAATTCTATGCTTAGAACCAATTGAGGCGAAGAATTAATGCACGAAGCGCTCTTGAGCACAAATACTTAAAGGATCTTGACATGATACCATAACTATTTTACTTTCCTTTTTCGATATATAATTCTCAATCAATGTATTAAATGATATAGAACTCTCGGAATATATATCTATATATATATATAAAAAAGCCCAGACTCTTGGAATATATATAATTGTGCCAATTATATATATAAAAGCAATTGGGAGAATGTGCTTGGCTTATGAAAGTTATAAGTGGTATGATTTTGGTATGGATGGATTCAGTTGCAAGGATGATTG
>NW_018164609.1:1032786-1034785 GCF_001263595.1 Phalaenopsis equestris | reverse complement strand
TTTCTAAAGTAAAACACCAGTTAAAAATGCAAAATAAATAACCATGTGTCATGCAAATTTTCCTTAAAATAAATTTCATAGAAACATTGTTACAACATCTTGAAGTGGAAACCATCCAACAAAAACCAATATTACAAGATAAGGCACACAACATTGTCACAATTCTTAAATAAATTTATAATAATTTGTTGCAGATTACAAATCTACCAAACTTTGAGAAATAATCATCAGTGTGACCATTGAGCTCAATGAAAGTAGCCATAGAGCTCAATAAAGCAGATGCAGAGGTTCCAATTATTAGAATCACCAGTTGTTCTGCCTGTAAGAATGATTCTGAAGAACCTGAAGGGGAGGAGGGAGCTGGGGCCAAGCACTGGCCATGAACCAAACTGGCCCGCCCTGCAAATTGTGTTATCATTCTCATGAACACGCAGATTAGTCCAAGTCTCTCCATCCATGGAACCCTGGTTGAAGATGTCAATAACAACATCAATAAATTTCAAGAATATTTATACACAAATCACACAATTCTTGTTTAATTACACAAAACAACTGAAGTTTGATGATATTTATATTTATAACATTGGCCATTTACACATAGGGGTGTAATGGCTCAGCTCGTGTTCGGCTCTTTTATATTTCGAACTCAAAAAGTGTGTTCGAACACGAGCTGTTCACAAACAAAGAGTCATTTTAATAACCCTAATCATGTAGTCATAAGACATAAGACAATAAGGGTTTGAACAATATTTAAAAATTATTATTTATATTAAAACATCATTGTCTTATATATATAAACTTGATGAGTAGTATTTCGAGCCAAAACGAGCTGAACACAAACGAACACATCTTAGTTCGTGTTCGGCTCGTTAACTTATCGAACAAAATTAACGAGCAGCCAAACACGAGCTTCTTAACGAGTCGAACACGAGCTATTCGCGAACAACGAGCCGTTTTGACAGCCCTATTTACACACATACCACCCGCTTCCTGTGAATTTACATATCTAACACCTCAAATTCACCTTTTTTTCTTATTTTTTACTTTTATGTCACCCAAATCTTTCAAGTGAAATACAACTTTTTATGCATTAGATAAGGTGGCCTATGTATTTACATGCTAACACCTCAACTTTACTTTTTCTACTTTTATACCACCCAAACCTTTCATATTGCATCAAAAAAAAAAAAACCCAATTTTACTGTCACAATCACATCACGGTTTCTACATGAAAATGTGCATTTCACTTGAAAAAAAAATGCTGATGTTTTTTTATTATTATTTTTTTTATTTGAAGTTAAGGATTCAAGTATTAAAGTTCCGGCATTAGAACGTATGTACATATAAATTGTTTGGTAGCATGTAAATCCCCTATTTTGCATATATGAATATGAGTGCTTAATCTCACAAATCTTTTATCATTATCCTCAATTTTAAATGATTAAAGTTTAAAATATATTTAATTAATTAAATATGACATTATACTAAGTATTATTTCAAAAGTTAATAAGAAAATATTTAAATCAACACAAAAAGTCATTTATTTGATATTTTTGTCCTACATAAGAATAATAATAAGTTTAAAAGTGTATAATCAAAAGGGAGTACCTGGAAGGCCCATGAGCGTGGAAAATTTGTGGAGCCATCATGCCTGAAGGTGTAATAGTTGCACATAAGCTGTTAATAGAAGCAAATTAAATGGGTAAGTTCCTTGGCTGTAGCTACAAACAACAATCATGTTCATGTAGCATTTTATAGCAAAAACATTGTTAATAAGATACCAAAGACATGATAAAAAAAATTGGGCATTTACATACATACCACACAATTCTTAGGTATTTACGTATCTATCACCTAAACTCTCGTATGTAAATGCATATCACTCAAATCTTTCACATCGCATAAAAATACCATCAACACTATCTTTTTTTAAAAGTGAAATGCACCTTCTCATGCATAGGTTCATGACATCAAGGCGTTAAAAGTGTAAAGATCAAAC
>NW_018164609.1:1031775-1032686 GCF_001263595.1 Phalaenopsis equestris | reverse complement strand
TGCTTCAAAAAAGATTGCATATATATGTATTTTATGTTATTTAGATTTGCACAAAAGTTTTGTGTGCATAGTTAAAATTGAGGAGAGGCACTATAATTTTTATGTAAAAAAGTTGAAAATAAAAAAGAAAACGTGGGGCCTGGCCCATATGAAATGAACTAATTTATTAATAAAATTACAAAGTTCTTATCTTATTCTCAATTGGAGAATATGAGATTATAAAGTAATGCATTGAAGTTTGGTCTCTTGTAATTGTAGTAAAATTAGAAATAATCAAAAGATAATAATGATGATCAATTGATATTTGTTGGGTGATGGTGGTAAGTCTCACAATTTGCATGGTTAGAGAATAATGTTTGGGCAATAATGGTTAGGTAGTGATGGTTGAATGATAGAGGTCGGATGATGGAAAATAGGCTGACTATTTGGTGACGATGGTCAAACTTCGACAAATAGATACTGATAGTCACATAACAATGATAGTTGATGGAAATCATTAGTTTCAATTGCAAATTTGAGCTCTAAAGTTCTTTAAGATTCTTCTATGAAATGAAAGTCTCCATGGGCGTCAAATATCATTGAAAAAAAGACGCTAGTTTTTTAATTGAATATAGTAGCAAGTTTTCCAAGTGAAGGATTACTTGTTATGAGAGACCTCCAAAGCACGTCTGTTGCACACTGAGATGCATCCGCTGCTACCGAAACATGCCACTGAATCATTGCAACCCCGAAGTGGTCGTCTCTGAGGGGTTCAAGGGTTAGTCGAGTATAACACTAGCGCCTCTCCTTCATCGAGCTACTTCCTTCCTCTCTTTGTCCAAATTTAATTTTACATCCAAATTCATGTGAATAATGAGTTTCTATTTTACATCCAAATTTCGTGTTAGCCGCTCGCGTGCAAAACCATAGCA
>NW_018164609.1:1006220-1031675 GCF_001263595.1 Phalaenopsis equestris | reverse complement strand
GCTGGTGGAGATAATATAGCTAGAAACTTTTACACACATCCCACTCAATTATCATGTATTTACACATGTAATCCCGAAATTTTTGTTAGTTGATTGGCTTTCATAATTTAGTCCTTTAATTTTTTAAATTTTAATTATTTTCTAATTTTAGTGTTTTAAAAAGTGAAATATATATTTTTTATGCATAATTAATCATATTTAACATCTAAATATCACTTTTTAATACTAGCCATGTTAGTATCCATTTACGGTGACATTGCGGTGACGGTGCAGTACCACACAACAATTTTGTTTGTTTAGTTAAACTGTATTTTGATGATTTTTTCAAAAAACCAAATTTGTGTTTATCACCGATCCTAACTTGGTGCTATAATAACCATCGCAGGTTTTGAACATTAGATCAGCGATTTCACAGCTGCATTTTAATAAGTTGCAGCTTCCTCAAACAAACCCTTAACTTATTGGTTCAGACTTTATTTTTCAACCAAAAGCTATTGGATTCAAGGATTTACATAAGCAACGTATGTCTCGATTAAAACTGCTCAAACGTCCCAAGAAAAAGTTTTAACTTTTTAACATTTTTGTCGGAAAATTTTTATATCGCATAAAAAACATCACCATTTTAACTTTTAAAAACTAAAATACACATTTCAAAACATATATAAGATAATACATATATGTATAAATCAAATTTTAGCTTTTAGATATGTAAATACATGAGAGCCAACCATTCCAATCTATACTCTCGCTAAGCCCTTTCTTTCATAGGAATCTTACACATACCACAAAATTTGCTGTATTTGACACCTAAAATTCAATATTTACATTTACACCTCTTTGCTTTTATAAGCCAATGTCTGAAAAAGTATATTTCACTTTTAAAAGCTATGAATAGTGATATTTTTTATAAGTTGTTATAAGAATTATGTGTTTCATTCATCATCTTTATGATTGCTGACAGTTTATGAAAGGATATTTTTATGAAATCAGCCATGATGTAAAAAAAAAAAAAAAAAAAAGTTAGAGATGTAATTATGTCTTAGAAGTTACTAAAAAATATTACATCAAGAGTGTTGATGTATTCAGAGTTTTATGATGGGGCGCCACGTGTCAAGCAGGCCTCAAAATTCTTAACAGTGGTCAATACCAGTATATTACTATGAGACTCACTTGACACATGACGCTCTGATGTGATATTATCTCGCTACATAGCTGCACAAAATATTAGTAAGCATGACAAGTTGTCTAAAGATAAAAATTTTCACATCAAACTTAAACATGAAAAATGTATATTTCACTTGGAACTGCATACATGACAATTTGTTTGAAAACTTTTTATTTGCAGTGAACACCATTGTAACAGATGTGAGGTATTGTTTCATAAAATATCAATTTACAAAAAAGTCTACAAGCAAAATTGAGAGAACTAGCAAGTATGTATCCAACAAAATGACATGACAATCATTGAAACATCATTCCCATATAAATATAAGAGAATGTTCCTAATAAAAACTATGTTTTTGTGGTCTAATACACATTACTCCAAGGGATTTATAAGGCAACCTTTAAGAAAAAACCGGCGTTTACATGCATACCAACGAATTCCTATATATTTACGTATTTACCACCTAAACTTTGTTTTTATACATTTATATCACTCAAGTCTTTCATATCATGTAAAACATACCAACATTTTAACTTAAAAAGACAATGAAATGCATCTTTCCATGCATAGATAAGGTGATGTATATAAAAATTAAAATTTAGATGTTGAAATATGTAAATAAATAGGGAATTAAGTGGTATGTATGTAAATCCTCCTGAAAAAATAGTGAGAAATTTTCAATCCTTGGTAATCCATCTATAGCCACGGATTTCGTATCTGCCAAAACTATGATCACTACTGCTTTCTCCGCCGCTCCCAGCACTGTTATAGCCGGATTTTCGACGGTGTCGTCTTCCCTTCGACGAGCTACAGTCGCTTACAGTACCGTTCAAAAGCGGATCATCTATGCCGCGAATAACTCTCCTAGAAGGCGACGAGGAGCCTATGAAACTGTCATCTTTGGTTCTCCTTTTGTCCTTCTCATGCTTCTTTATATTCTGAGATATCTTGTGAAGCTTCTCATTAAACCTAGTGAGACCCTTTTCCATTGGTTCCACCGCTTGAGTGACTGTGAACTTCAAATCATTTACAATCTAGAAAAAGAAAAAAATTGAAATTAAGAAAATTTAGCTAAGGTGGAAAACATGGGAATGGCCATATACATATATCAGCACAAAATTCTAATGTATTTTAATTATTTTACACCTAATTTCATAATTACACACATAACACTAAAATCTCTGATGTTAGATAAAAAATAACACTATTATGAAGGTGAAATACACCTTTTCATGCATGGGTTTCAACAACAACAACAAATCTTTATCCCACTAAGTGGGGTCAGCTACATGAATCCTTTTTTTTCATTGCGTCCTACTGAGTGTCATGTTTTCATTTAATTTTGATAAATTAAGAATATTTTTTAGACAATATGCCCAAGTTTTTCTAGGTCTACCTTTGTCTTTCTGAACATAAGTAGAATCTAAAACATCTACTCTCATAATCGGATCATCAGATGGTCGACGTTTAATGTGACCAAACCATCTAAGACGACTCCTAATTTTGTCTGCCACTGGAGCTACATCAACCCTATCACGGATATATTCATTTCGTATTTTGTCTCTAAGTGTAAAGCCACTCATCCACCTAAGCATTCTCATCTTGGCAACACTTAACATAGTTTTATGCTTCTCTTTTAAAGGTCAACATTCAGCGCCATAGAGCATTGCAGGTCTCACCACCATCTTATAAAATTTTCCTTTCAGTGGAAGCAGTACTTTACTATCACACAATAGACCGGAAGCATTCCTCCACTTCAACCAACCAGCTTGAATTCTACTAATAAGATCCCTATCTATATCACCATCACTTTGAACAATAGACCAGAGATATCTAAAGTGTTCACACCTTCTAATAATTTAGAGCTACTACTACTTAAATTACATTCCATATATTCAGTTTTAATTCTACTCAAACGAAGGCCTTTAGACTTCAATATAGACCTTCATAATTCGAGTTTTTCCTGAACTTTTTTCTCTAATCTTATCCACGAGAAGTATATCGTCAGCGAAAAGCATACACCAAGGTACAAAGCATACACCAAGGTACATCCTAGCATCCATAGCTAAAGCAAAAAGAATAAGAGCATCCATAACTAAAGCAAAAAGATATGAGCTTAAAGTCGATCCCTAATGTAATCCAACTGAAATTGGAAAATACGTGGTCAATCCTTGTTTTATTTGAAGACAATTAACACCTCAAATATACATATCTTTAATGACTTAAATAAGAGACATAGACAATCTTTTCTAGAACTCTTCAAAGAAATTCTCTTAGAACCTTATCATACATTTTTTCCTAAATCAATAAAATTTATATGTAGATCCCCCTTACTCTCAGAACTCTCCAAAGGATATCTCTTGGAACCTTATCGTAAGTTTTTTCTAAATCAATAAAAATCATATGTAAATCCTTCTTATTCTCTACGAACTTCTCCATCAAACCTCTCAATAAATGTATAGCTTCCATAGTAGACCTGCCCGGCATAAAACTAAATTGATTATTAGAAATCTTTGTAATACGTCTTAATCTATGTTCAATTACTCTCTCCCATAATTTTAAAGAATGACACATCAACTTAATTCCTCTATAATTTGCACATTCTTATGCATCCCCTTTATTCTTAAAAATGAAGATCAAAATACTCTTCCTCCACTCATCGGGCATTTTTTTAGTTTTAAAATAAAATTAAAAAGTTTAGTAAGTCAAGAAACTCTCAAATCTCTTATATATTTCCCCACTTCAATTGGGATATCATCAGCTCCTACAGACTTTCCACACTTGATTTTCTTTAAAGTCTCATCAACTTTTTTACTAATGTGACGTTAAAAATGAAACATTTTGTTATTATTCAAGATTTAAGATCACTAAGTTCAATCTTATTTTCAAAAATTTCATTAAAAGTTCATCAAAATAACTCACTCACCTATGTTGAATACATTTTTCTAAGAAAAATATTTTTTGATTTTCATCTTTAATACACTTTACTTGAGTTGAATCTTTATTTTTCTTTTCTCTTTGTTTAGCTAGTTTACACATGTACTTTTCACCATCTTTAGTATCTAATCTATTATAAAGATCACTAAAAACATAATTTTCAGCGTCACAACTTGTTCTCTAAGACTCCCTACGGGCCATTTATATTTTTCTCATTTCTCAAAGCTTTTACATTTAAATCAATTTTTACAACATAACTTATATTTTATCTTTTCTTGCACGTTATTATTCAACCACCAACTATTTTAATTTATAGAAAATTTTTCTTTTGATTCTCCATGTTCATCTTTTGCCACTTGTTTAATAGTATTTGTTAAATTATCTCATATAGAATTTACTTCTTCATAAACATCTCAAATCCTGAAATTTTATATTTTACTCATAAAAATAATTTTATTTATCTTTTAGGTGTCTTTATCTAATTCTACGACAATGATTACTAATATTCTTTATTTTACAACTCTTAATCTTAAAATTTATAACTAATAATTGACGTTAAGTACTTAAATCCACACTTGCAATGACCTTGCAATCTTTACATTCTCGACGATCACTTTTTCTCATAAGAAAATAATCAATTTGTGTTTTATTAGATACATTCTTATAAGTAATAATATGTTCATCTCTTTTCTTGAATAAAGTATTAGCAATAGTAAAATTACATGCTAAAACAAAATCTAATACAACTATACCTTCTTCATTAATCACTTCAAAATCATAGCCGCCAAGAATATTTCTAAAATCTTCTACCACTACTAAAATGTCCATTTAAATATCTTTTAATAAAGTTTTTTCTTCAAGAGGTATCATTTGAATTAAGTTTTCTAGGTCATTCCAGAATTTTTTTTAGAACCTATATCTAAAGCTATTTGAGAAGCATAAACACTTATAATATTAAAAATTTTAGTATCAATAATAATCTTAAGGGTTAAAATTTTATCTCCAATTCCATTAATTTTCACTACATTATCTTTCAATCTTTTATTTATAATTATATCTACACCATTTCTAGTGTGACTCTTACCTGAATACCAGAGTTTAAAGCCAAAGTTATCAATCTCCTTAGTATTTTCTCCAACTCATTTAGTTTCTTGAATACATAAGATATTTATTTTTCCATGAATCATAATATCAACTAATTTTATTAATTCACTTGTGAGAATACTATATTTCAAGATTATATCCTAATATTAATTTCATGAAATAACTTATTTATCCTCATCTGTCTGTAATATGAGAACTCTTGTTTATTTGACACTACACTTGGACGTCGGTGTAGCAGCCCTTGCACACTTTTCACTATATCCAGATCATACAACACATCGCTTCCAGGGGACTCCTAGCATTTACACAATAATCAAAAGGAATCATGTCATGATTTTTCGACAAATTTTACGCTGGTTGTCGACTGCCTAACACAACCATTCACTTTTCACATCCGTAACTTGGGACCCGGCAATGACAGTGTTATGAGTTTAAAGCACTAACATGCTATGAATGTAAATATGAAAGTTTAGGTGTGAGATATGAAAATACATAAGAATTGTGTGCTATTTATGTAAATTTCCCAAAAGGAAAAAAATAGTTTTTAAGTATGTTATAATCAAATATGCTTATCGTGCAGATACGTATGTTGTAACTGGTTGAGAAATTGAGATGGTGAAAGTGATTATGCACATAGGAGTAAAAAGCACAAAAAAATATTGATGATCACAACTCAAACATGATCTTTGAGGGGAAAAACAAACTCTGCCAAATAGATTATCTTTGAGGGAAAAGGTAAAAAATGTTTCAGAAGTTATAATATATTTAGTTGTTTCTAAAAACACTTTTGAAATAACTTTTAGAAGTTTTGAATGTTTTTAAAAACAAGTTAATTTATTTTTGAAAAAAAAAGATGAAATAAATGTACTAAACATACGTGTTTCTAAAATAAAAGCAAAAACAAAAACAAAGCACAAAAGTGATTCCGAACAAGCCCAAAACAAGCATGGATTTACAAAAAACAAACACAAAGGAAGTAAGAGAGAAGCTTACATATTCACCGCCACCAAGAAATACATCTCGGACACTATCTTTGATGTTTATTCCGCTCTTAAAATCGACATTAGGTGGCTGAGGAATCCTTAGCTTGGTAGGTCGCTCGCTATCCCTAACTTCCTCGGGGTCTAATGGACAGTCCACGGAAGCATAATCTCCAAGAACTGATACGGTGCCGGGGAACCGATCACCCATTAGCTCATATGGCTTCGCAGGAAATACATATAAGTGAACCATGGAAGCAATGCCCATCTGCTTTAGAAGAAAAAATTGCAGGTCAAACATGCTGCGCCATTGCGTAAGAGAATATAGTTTCCAATCCATAAAAATTAAGATAGCTCAATTTTCAAAGAGAATGATTATACTCATCAGCATGTATTCTACATCCATTTATGCTCAATGGAAACTACCATTTGTTACAGCATGCTAAATCTGTTAAGATTGTAGGAGAATTGGGAACCACATCTTTTTGCCAAAATAGTATTAGAAATCAACCATAAAATAATAAAAAAAAAAATACATAGAGACCACTCAATTTGCATGTATTACATATCTAACACCTAAATTTTAATTTTCCTATGCATGAAAATGTGTATTTCGCTTTTGAAAAGTTAAAATAGTGGTGTTTTTTATGCCACCGGAAAGATTTGGGTTGTATAATGTAAAAATCAACGTTTTCGTAGTAGATATATAAATAAATAGGAATTGGGTGGTATTTATGTAGATGCCCCTAACAAAACTTGATGGAAGCCACAAAGTAGAACATTCAAAATTTTACTGTTAAGGCTCTCCTGCAAAGGCACAAGCACTGATGCTTGTGGAAGTGTTATAGTTATGCAAATCACACAATGTGAACAAACATTTATTGTTCGTGATGTTTTACTACCTAGAATAATGTCAGCTTTTATTGTTCTTCGGGAAGACAAATTAAAAACTAAGTAGTACTCAAAAGTATAGATTGAACCCCGATCATACCAGTTTAAGAATTTGTATTTGTATTTGTTTGATTAAAGCATATTTTTGTTTAAATTAAGAACTGTTATTTGAATAAGCATGTTTTAAATTCTAAGTAGATAATAGGATTTGATTTTAATTTTAATTTTAATATGATGATATTTAAAATTAGGGAAAATTACATACATAGCACCCAATTCTTATGGATTTGCCTATCTCACACCTAAACTTTCATTTTTACACACATTACACTTTACCTATGGATGAAAAGAAAAAGGTGATAATGAGTGTTACTTTACATATGATATTTGTAATTATGAAAGTTTAGGTGTGAGAAAGATAAACACGAAAGTTTTCGGTGCTATGCATGTAAAAGCCCCTTAAAATTATAAGGCTTTTTTCTATACAAGGAACCAGTATGATGCAATCTTCATTATCATGGAGCATTACCCACCTTTTCAGTCTCTTCCCTTCAATAAAAGAGAAGATTCTCTCACCATTTCTTTTCTAACCATAAGAACCTCCAATCTCACAATTTTCTCACATCCATAGAGAAATAAACAATTTTCAATGGAAAGAGAAGAAAGGATAAAAAAGGATGACTACACCATTAAGATCTCAACCAATTCAGAATAAAAGTTAAAATATTGTATGTAAATCTTAAACCAATTCAATCTCGCCCCGCCTATTAATCTTCCCACACTCTTAATCACTCAAAATAAATAGTCTTCATCCCTCAAGTTATGCCACACGCAATACTCTCGATTCATAGGTGGCATGATTTTTTAGCCTATTTGTCTCTCTCCTATAATAATAATAATAATAATAATAATAATAAGATTCACTCACCAACCATCTCATAACTCTCAACTTCTTAGTTTTGTCACATAAAAAGAGAGAGATGAAACAAAAGTTCAAGGGTGGAATAAGAAAAATGATAAAAAAGGATCTTTACACCGAAAAAATCTCAAACAAATTGAACTCAGAGTTGAAACCTTGGATGCAAACCCTAAACCAATCATGATATCACTACAGATGAACTATTTGATGAGTTCAAACATTTATCAAATATTCAATATGAGGTTGGGTTGGCAATATGTGTGATACTGGAGAAAAAGCCGAACTATAATAGAAAATGATAATTTAATTGCTAAAATTTAAAAGGACTACAAACACCGACTCTTGATAATAGGAGAATAATAACAATACAAATATGGAAGACACCCTAGGGTGGCGGTGGAGTGGTGTACGGCGACGGGGGAAAATAGGGAGTGGACGGTAGGTTTTGGGAAAATAGGTCGAGGGATTGGCAGAAGGAGAAAAGTGCAATAGGAGACTGAAATGAGGGTGCAGCAGTCGGCGGGGTGTTGTGAGGGTGATGGCAGAAGCTGGACACGGACTTAGGGACGGTGACAAGGGAAAATAGGGAGTGGACAATAGGTTTTGGGAAGCAAGGAGGTGGGCGGCAGCAAGTGGAAGTGGTGGACCATGGCTGGGCGTAGGCCAAAAATGGTTGACAATTGCTAGAAGTGGGATCAGAGGGGGCTGCGGAAGGATAAATGTCTCGTCTTGACCAAGCTACAGCCGGAGCATCACCCGGACACTTGGAGACGGTCAGCACCTCAAACAAGTTACAGCCGAAACACCTTATTATCACCAGATACAACCCCTGGAGAGGAAGAACACCTAAAAGGCAGAACTCAGAATTCTCTACTCATCCAAAAACGGTCTAGTTTTTAGAAAACAACACTTATAAATATGAGAGATTAGAAAATAGGTTGGGCAAGAATTAACGAGGTGTTGGGATAAAAAAGGAAGGAATTTGAAATAGAAAAGAAGTGGAAAATGGTAGAGATAAGGTAGGCAATGAATAAGAAAACTCTTTATGGAAGGGAGTGAAAATGAGAGAAGGGGAAGCTAAAAATGCAAGAAGTAACAACGGTTACAGTAGAAACTATGGTAACCGTGTCTACGGTATTGTAGCAGCTACAGTACCTCGGGATGAAAAAAACTCCCACGTCAATCTCCCGGGGTTGGGAAAGCTTCGACCTCATTCAACGAAGCTTTTAGAGTAGAAAGATTTTGGTGGGGTGATTTAGGTAGAGGTGGATTTAGGGAACCCTATGATAAAACTAAGGTTGAGCTGACTTTGATATCGAATGATATTGGAGAAAAAACCCATATTATAATAAAAAATGATAATTTTATTGTTGAAATCCAAAAGAATTATAAACAACGACTAGTGATAATAGGAGAATAACAACGATACAAACATGGAAGACACCCTAGGGTGGTGGACGGCAACAAGGCAACAAGTTGAGGGATTGGTTGGAGGAGATGGGCGCAACAGAAGGTTGGAATGAGGGTATAGCAACTGGCGAGGTGTTATGAGGGTGATGGCAGTAGTTGGACAAGGACTTAGGGGCGGCGGTAGGAGAAAATAAGGAGTGGACAATTGGTTTTGGGGAGCAGTGAGGTGTGCAACAGCAAGTGGAAGTGGTGAACGACAACAGGGCAGCTGATCGGAGGCCTGGAAATGGTTGACAGTTGTTGAAGGGGCCGAGCTATATTCGGAGCACCACACGGATCCTTAGAGGTAGTTGCCACCTCAGATGAGTTACAATCAGAGCACTTTCACATCGTTGAGTGCAACCCCCAAAGGGAGAGAACGCTTCAAAGGCAAAACTCAAAATTCTCCACTCATCAAAAAACCGTATAACTTTCAGAAAACAACACCTATAACTAGGAGAGATGAGGAGTTACACTAGGCAAGAATTAAAGAGGGGGTGGGATAAAAAAAGGAAGGAATTTGAAATAGGATAGAAGTTGAATGTGGTAAGTAAGGTAGGCAATGAATAGGGAGGAGGCTCTATGAAAGGGAGTGAAAATGAGAGTTGGGGGAGCTAAAAAAGCAAGAAGGATTCACGGTTATTTTAGCAGCTACAATGATCACGTCATCAGTACTGTAGTTGTTATAGTACTGCGGGATGAAAAGCTCTCACATCAATTTGACTCTTTCTCGCACCTATCTCATTATTGCATGTACCTAAAGAGCAGGCTTGAATTAAAACATCTATATATATATAGAGAGGATATTAATAGTCTTGATGTAATTCCAAAGCTTCTTTGATACCGAAACTAGTAGAGAAAGTAGTGGAAACACAAGAAACAAACTTTTCTTCACAATAAAATAGGATTTCAGCATAACTCGAACGGAAATAAAAACTCAAACATAAAATGACACGAGCAAACACTTCTAACTGTATCTCATTGGGTGGTGGAGGTAGGCTAAAGAGATAGGAATGATTAGAAGAGATGACAACTGTCAAGAAAGGCGAATGGTAGCGAAGGGAAGGTGCAAAACTACAGCACAATAAGTTTGAAGGATTAAAAAAAGTTGGTAGCGGTAGTGGGGTGTTTAGGCAGAGCTTGAAAAGAGTTAGGTAGACGGAACAATAGTAATTATCTGAAGAAAGGTGGAATAGTCGGGTGTCGGGGTTACAGCGGGAGAATTCGACAATAGAGGAGTGGAGGGGAGAAGGGTTGGAAAGGGTAAAGAGGGAGGATACAAGCACCACCTCAAAGAGGATACAGACTGAGCAATACCACCTCCTCGGATACAGCCCCACAAAGAAGAAAGAGACTCTACACAAGAGAACTGAAATCAAACTCAAACACAACTCCAATCTGCCTCCCACATACACAAAGACAACAATTTATTGAGTCCTAAAGGAGCTTCGACACAAAGAAATAGAGTGGAAGGCCAAGAAAAATCCAGGAGAAAGACTCTTTCAGAAGAAGACAAGTGTGGAAGGTGCATGAAGTAGCCCTGGATCATGAAGATTCACAAACCGATCCCTGTTCCTTATGCAGAATCGTGATTCCACTATGCAGTTCTTCTGCATTTGCGAGTTCGTGGATTCCCGCATCGCAATGTTTTGCGGGGCTTCAACCTCGTTGGTTCGCAACGGCTTGCATAAGTGCATTTTCTGCGCCCAAACCGAGCGTTGTTTGTGTGCCCGTAATCGGACGATTGTCCTAGCGCCTGCATTAGTCTCCTGAGGATGGGGGAGCTTCGACTTCATAGGTCAAGGCTTCTAGTTCTCTCTAGTCGTTCCTGGATCCCACTGACAACGGTCGTGTCTCCCAAAACATCTGAGGAGCTTTTCCCACTTGCGATCATACCCCCCCGATTGATCTGTTCTAGTTTGGCGTAATCTGAATCGAAGATACACTGCTATGCATTTTCTCCCTAGCCAAATTTCTAACAAGTAAATATCTAGTATGTTTCTCATCTATGACAAGTTGGGCCTCTGCATGGTTGAGGATTTGAAAGCGTTTGGTTGATGGGTGATTCTTATTATCTTCCAGGTCTTCCCTCTGACTCTTGAAGTTTGGAGAGTTGACATCTTCTGTTGTGTTCCAATAACAAGAGCTTCACACTTGCCTTTAGTCTCTTCATGTGGAACATTGGGGGTGGGGGCTAGAAATGTGGTTGGTTGTGGTCATCACTAATATCTAATGAAATTTTAAATTCTAACATCGTCTGGTCTGTGTGAACATTGTATGTGTCAACAAAAAGTTCCTCATCTTCTAGAAGAGCAATAACTACACTGGATGTATTCATGAATAAGGGAGTTCTCTGGGGGAAGACTTCATCGGATGAAAGTTCTTGTTTGAACTATTCTTCAGGGTCTGCGAGGTCTCAACAACACCCTACTCCATGAAATAGATCAATCCACCGGTTGTTCATTCTACTTCCACATGTCCAAATCCGTGACACTTACAACATTTTCTGGATGTGATAGTTTTGCGGATTGTTTTCATTGGATAGTAGTAAGGGGGGGTCACTTGGTGATAAGGTCTCTCCTCTTCGAAAGCTAGAATCTGCAACTTTTGGCGGTAGTAAGTTGGTAAGAACTGGCATCGTGTTTCCCACTTCATATTCATTTTGTCTTGTTCTTCCCTTCAACCTTCCAGATCAGAGTCGAGGGTAACCTCCAACTGAATTTTATCTTCAATATTCATAAGTCTCTGCTGAAGACGACAGAGCTCTGTCGTATCTCGTCCTAGGTAGGCTTGGGCAAAGATCTCCTTTGTCGCATGGTTAAGGTATACGAATAGGGAGGAAAAATTTTTAGCGGAGGTGAAAAAGGGTAAAAATATTTGGGTAGATCAGCGAAGGGAATTTAGGCTTAGGAAAGTGTGGCACTGGAAAGGGTATTGGGTGGTAGGAAGGAAATTTTGTAGGCATTGGTGAACGCAAGAACACCTAGGATATAATTAAGGTCGGGCTAGCTCTGATACCAAATGATACCGGAACTACTAGGGAAAACAGTGGAAACATAAAAAACAAACTTTCATTAATATTAAAATAGAATTACAACATGACTCGAACGAAAACAACAATTCAAACATAAAATGGCAAGCAAACTCTCCTAAATGTATCCCATCGGGTAATGAAGGTCGACTAGAGGGATATGAATGACTACGAGGGATGACGACAGCCATAAAAGACGGATGTTAGATAAAGGAAGGTGCGATACTATATGAAGAATAAGTGAGAAGGGATGATATGTAGCAGTAGTGGAGTGGTTGGGCGAAGCTTGAAAGAAGTTAGATAGGCGGAACAACAATAATAATCTGCATAAAGGGGGAATAGTTGGGTGTCGGGGGTTACGGTGAGAGAGTTTAGTGGCAGAGTGAAGGGGAGAAGGATTGGAAAAGGTATAGAGGGAGGATACAATCACCACCTCGGAGAGGATACAGTCAGAGCCCCACCACCTCCTCGGATACAACCCCACAAAGAGAAAAAGACTCCACATAGGAAACCTAAAACTAAACTCAAACGGAACTCAATCTGCCTCCCACATACACAAC
The DNA here is from genome assembly GCF_001263595.1 of Phalaenopsis equestris. Classification (NCBI taxonomy): domain Eukaryota; kingdom Viridiplantae; phylum Streptophyta; class Magnoliopsida; order Asparagales; family Orchidaceae; genus Phalaenopsis; species Phalaenopsis equestris. The sequence continues at coordinate 1,018,639 of NW_018164609.1, read as the reverse complement.
GACAGCAATTTATAGACTGCTAAAAGAAACTTCTACATAAAGGAAGAGGGTCAAGAAAAATCCATAAGAAGACTAGTGTGTAAGGTGCATGAAGCAGCCTTGGATCGTGAAGATTCACGATTTGATCCCTGTTCTACAAGTGGGATCATGGTCTCGTTGTCCCGCTCTCTCACATTCGCGAGTTCGCAGGTTCCCACGTCGTGATGTTTCACGGGGCTTCAGCACCACGGGTTCTCAGTGTCCCGCGTTGGGGCGCTTTTTTGTGCCCAAACCGAGCGTTGTTTCAGCGCCCATAATCGAGCGCATGCCCTAGCACCCGTGTCATTCTTGCTCCTAAAAAGGAAGAATCGTGGCATATGTTTATTGATAGAGGGCCTAAAACAAGATTACTGTTCACAACACATTTTTCATTTCTTGCATAGTTTATAACTTGGAATTGATGATTTGACCCAAATGTTTTAGAAGATTGACAAATTTTAACCTAGGCCTAAGGGGAAAAATACATTTAAAATAGCTAGTATATAGAGTTAGTAGGATATTATTTTCATTATCATAAACCGTCCTAGTTGTTCCGCATAATTCTCTCAAATTCCTTCTCTCATTTCTCCTAACTAGTATCTCCCTTTTTCCATCCATCCTTTTATGTTACCTACCTCTTCGATCTTCATCTCCATCTTCTAAATTCTAATCACAAACTAATACATTTCTAATACAATTAATCATCTTTAAGTTCATCTTTCAATCAATTAACATAGCATTATTAATCGCCATTCAACTAAATTTCCATTGTTTAGCCACAATGCCGCATCATAAGAAACATACCTTTCCTATTTGGAACTTGAAAAAAAAAAATTGCATGTATGTAACCTGCATTATGTTACTCAAGTGAAGGATCATCTATAACTCGTGTCTTTAAGTGAAAGATCATCTGAATTTCAATAAGAAACCTTCCATCAACATATTAAAGTAATAATTTTTTTTCAATGAACTGACCAAAGAAGAAAAAGGATTCATGAAGCCGACCCCACTAAGTGGGATAAAGGCTTGTTATTGTTGTTAAGCTGGCCAATCTATAAATCAACTTGTATTAGAAACAGATATATCAGAATAAATTCATCCTTTACCATGATTTAATAGTATATATTCATTCATAAAAAAGGCTAATCAGAAATGATTAAGTTCAACAAAATGCAGATAGCCGGACATAGAATGAAAAGAGGAAAAACACTAAGGAAGATTTTCATACATGATACATACCTAATACTTAAATTCTGATTTTTACAATTATGTCAGTTTACCAATGCATGCAAAGGTGTATTTCACTTTTTAAACATTAGTAATAGTGGTCTTTTCGATGTGATATGAAAGATTTGAGTGTTATAAATATAAAAATTAAAGTTTAGGTGTTAGATATGTAAATCCATAAGAATTGTGTGGTATGTAAATGCCCCGAACATTCAATATAATCAGATTACCTCTATGCAAATGATGAAGTCCTGGATGCTTGATTTAAACTGCAAGGCCTGAGCTATAGGGCTTTTCACTAAACCCAGCGAATAAAATAATGCAATAGCCACACCTTGCCACCAAGTCAAAAAAACAATTGATTTGAACGTTAAAAACTTTGCCAATGGGTTTATATGCTCCAATTCATCCTTCGTAGCAGCATAAAATTGCACTAGGCAATATAAGGCCCATGATTGACTGAAATTGAGGACCACTGCCATATAAGGATACCTGAAAATATAAGACAACAGCTAAAAAGATGTAGCCAAAAAAGGTTAAAGGTATCTTTTCATTACCGTGCAAATACAATAAGCCTAAAATTGGACTCTGAATCGAGTGGCAAATACTGTAACTTTCAGCAAAAAAATGTAGCCAACTAAAATAACAAGGAACAATAATGCAGTGAAGTCTTTAATCATCCAATCAGGATGTGTATTCGAAACTTCATTTTGTATAAGAAAGGTTTGTTACCATTTTTCATGACAGGATGAATAGTATCACATTAGAGTGAATAAATAGTATCACATTTGAAGCCGATGCGTACAAGGTTATGCCTATCAATACCTTTTAAGAATGACTTCATCCAGTCTAGAATTATAAACAAACAGGCTTCCGATGATGTCTCTGTTATTTATATTATAATCATAATTGCAGTATTAGTAAGCTTGCAATCCTATTTGTTAAGGAACAAACCCCTCGATGCATTACACTTGGCAATAACTTTCTACATGAGTACCTTATGCATTATCACAATTACATAATTACAAAACACAAGGTTTTATTTATTTAGAAGCAAAGCTCTTGGAATTTTATGCTCGAAGAAAATTTTCTACATAAGTAACTTATGCTTTCATGATCAATTTTAAGATAAGAGGAATCGAGCGCCAAGGCCTCTGCCTAGAACAAGTGCATAAGAGGAAAGCAAATTTTAATTCTTAGTTTGTTTGCTAATATTAATTCCCTTTTTTTATTATTATTTGTTATAAATATACAATTTCTAAATAAATATATTATCAGATATTGCTGATGTTCACCCATTATAGTGAGCCCATAAATCTCCTTATAAATAGACAATAGTTACCTTTGACTTATCCATGCTCTCGTAGCCAAGTCTATTTCCTATGTAATTATGCTATTTTGGCTATATTATTTCTGATCCAATCATATGCTCTTTTAAGTGAAGCTCTCTCTTTCTTGATTTTCATCGTGCTCTTAGACGAGGACACCATCAGAAAAATCACTTTCTTTTGATTTTATTATCTTTAGCCTAGTACCATTCTATGGGATATTTATGGACTTGAGTCATGTTCCTATTAGTTAGTTCTATTCGATTTAGTCCAGCATTTTTAACTGAGTCATTCAGTTGTTTAACCAAACCTTGTTGCAGCTGCCAAGAGGCTCAGCCTCGTTTGGCTGTTTTTGGCAGGTCCTCAACTACAGCGCCCTTCCCCGCCTTGCTGCCATCACACACAGCCGCCACCATCCTCCCCGACCTTCCCGCATCACTTCTAGTCGCCGGCCCTAACTGCTATTATCTGGAAAACAGTAAATTTGATGTTTTCCTGCGGTCCAACCATCATTCCGATTCGCTGCCACCTCGACTGCAGCCTATCCTGCTGTCCCTGCAGTCCCTGCTTGCTACCCCGCACCAAACAGCACTCCTGTCCTGCAGTCCACAGCCCTTCTCTTTCGCTGTCTCTTGGTCTCCCAGCCTCCGCTTCGCTGCCAAAGCGATTCCAACCCCTCCTTTTGCTGTCCCAGCCACCCACAACCCATTTCAGTCACCAACCTCCGCTTCCCAACCATCTAACTGACCTCCACCACCCCGAGATCGAGCCCTAGTGTGAGTGTTTCGTGTTTGTTGTAATTTCCCTTTCAATTGTGTTTGATTGTGATTGTCGATATGCTTTCAGTAATAATATTTGTTTTTCCTATTGTGGTTTGAGTTAACTATGGTATCACAATGTCTTCGGCCAGGATGAATTTTATTTTAGTTGTCTTTGCCATGATTCAAAAAATGTTTCAAATTTTTTATTGTAGCCACCTTCAATTTCAAGTGATTCAAAACAAGCCAGAACTCTCATTCAAAACTTACTTCATTCAACTTTCAATCAAACTTCTCATCATAATACCAGCAAGAAAACTGTTGCCATGAAATTAATAAATGTAATGATTGCTCATCCGATGATATTTCAGGTTTCGGAGCTATATTAAAGAGAGCTTTTGTTTTAAAATTGATGCCAAAAAGCACTAGAATAAAAGTGGCACTACTTCCACACTAGCATTAAATATCAATGCTGAAGACACTTAATATAAAATAGCCTCTTAGCACTATAAAATTTGAAGTTGGTCAATCAAAACCCTGCCTTCTATATGGGTCTTCTCTCTTTTATATATACTTTAAACGATTTACAACTTATTTTAATAAAGTCAACACCCTGCTCCTCACTTTTAACCGTAGATGAATATAAGCCATAGCACCTTTATAGCTAAAAGTATACGCTAGAAATATCTTAATTATATCAATAAACAAAAAGCATGCAATATAAATCCGTAGGGTCATACAAAACAGCAATATCAGCAAGGGGACAAAACCTATGATAAATTGTGATGGACAAGAGATATTTAACCTAAACTTCAACAGAGCGAATCAGAATGAATCCACATGGAATAAATATGTACCAGTAAATATATCTAACTACCCGTTAAAACAAATAATACATTTAGAACAGGTCCTACAATTATATTATAACAAATAAGAAACTTAGTCACACTCTCAAAGAAAAAAGTGTCAAAATGGTCTAACTCTTTCTAGAGGTCAATTTTAATCTCAGATCTATAAAAGTGTCAAATTAGTTCCCAGACTTTTTAATGAGGGCTAAAATAGTCTATCCTAGGGACCATTTCAGCTCATATTTAAAGAGTCTGGGGTCTAATTTAGCATTTTAATAGACATGGGGACTAAGATGACCACATGTAAGCAATCAGCGGACTACTTTCGCACTTTAATCCAAAATCGGAAGTAAAATACACAGCTAAAGCAATATCTAATTGCTAGGAAGCCACAAGCAGCTGCCAAAACAACAAATGAATCTTACCCACACTTCCATTTAAACTCTCCATCACAATATGCATCGAAGGCTTCAAGAAAAACGGCCAGAATGGCAGTAAGAGTTTTAATTATCATCTGCATAAAGAAAATTATTAAATTAATTGAACTCGGAATCCATGTGGTGTTTGTAAGGATTGGAATTCATGAAGGAAGATTTACATGCATGCCACTCAATTCTTATGTATTTAAATATCTAACACCTAAACATCAAATTTTATATATTAAAATAGTTGTATTTACATGCATGCCACCTTTCCTAAGCATGAAAAGGTGTATTTCACATTTTAAAAGTTAAAATAGTTGTATATTTTATGTGATTTGAAAGATTTAGGTGGTATACATGAAAAAAAACAAAGCTTAGGTGTTAGATAAGTAAAAACATTGAAAATGGGTGGTATGTATGTAAATACTTCTTCATGAAAAGTGTGAAATGTGAGCATAAGTCCGAAGCCACATACATATTGAACAATACCAATTTTGATGACCTGGTAAAACCATTCACCCAATCTCCATGGCTTTAAAAAATAATTCATTGGGAAGTGATGCTTTATTATACCCTTTTCAGATACAAAATGTAAAAGAGGTTGCTTAGAATTTGAACCACCTTGCCTCTTCATAAACTCAATCGTTCTTTCTTCGCCGCCTAAATTGGAAAGGAAAACTTATTAGAAAAAGGTAAAGAGGAATGAAACATTCTCAGCAAAGTTATCTACACAAAATAGAAACAGAAGAGAGTATAATATATCAATCTAACAAGTTCAACAGCCACATGCATATATGCATGGTATTTATGTCTGATATTTAGAAGTGGGGATGAAAGCAACTATGCCATTCCATTCAAAACAACCATAAAAAATTTAAATCAATATTCAATGCAACCTTTATATCAAGCAGATTCAAATTTTTACCAGAGAAACAGTTCCATCTCAGTGTATGTTTTAAATATTAGCAAAATGTCGGCCGCTCCTTTGTGTCGGGTAGTTTTGGCAATCCATGGAAAAGCGAGGTGGTCATCCAAAGTGGTAATTTCTGGATCTTGAACAGAACTCACCTCCAGATTCTGGGTAGATTAAACACTTGCAAACTATAGAATATCTTTTCTTATTTCCAAAGATGCAAACATACAAACATGGTTAACCACCTGCATATTTTATTCTACGAATACATTAACGTAAACACTTAGTAATATCTAGCCAAAGCAGATGCCTCCATCGTAGCAAACCTCTGTCCAAAACTTCCATCTTACCATCTCCGCCAAATGAAAGCCACCACAACGCCAGTGACTTTATCTAACAACCACCAAGAGGGATTTTGTTTCTTCTTTAAGATGTCTTTTATATCATAAGTTGTTGATCAATCAAATCGTGTGAATCAAACCTTAGTGCTGAGTACCAAAACCACAATCTTCACTCAGACTAATTTTAAGAAATTATCTAGTTTGGTCCCAAACTGTAAAAAACGTTCCTTTAAAAAAATAGGAAATAAGCCGCCTCATTGGCCCCATATCAAGCAAAGAAAATACCAATTTTTCCATACGATATGTAAGAGATTCCTCAATTATGCCCATGCTATGGAATTCAGCGACACTTACATGTTTCTAGCTGTCGAAAGATATGCAGGACAGGATAAAGTGAACATATTCTCAAGTGTATGATGTTACATAAGTCTATAAAATTAAGATAAAAATCCACAACACCAAACCAGATACTCTTTAGATCACAAAATATTACAACAAAAGTAAAAATAATTATATCTCGAACTAGATTGATACCAGCGTATCAAAATAAGATATAACAAAAATACTTTAATGCCATGAACTTTTTTATAGGAGGAAGAATTTATGAATTCTTAGGTAGATAAAATATATAATACAACCAAGTCTGCATAAAATAACTTAGGAAAACTCCCATCCGAATCTGAATTTAGTTTTTGTTACTATTAAAAGTGAAGAATGAAGATGTGATGTTATAATAGAAACACCACTCATTTTTTAGTGTGATGCATTAATTGTTGTCCCTATAGTAAACATAATAAGGAAAGAACCATTAAAACCCAAATCAGGCCCACCAAAGTTCAATAATCAAAAGATATATTTTGCACACTTTCTAAAAAAGTGGAGCATACAAAAGCCATGTTGGCAACTCGGGGAGCCTCCATACAGTAAAAATGGTCTCTATGGCAAAACCAATGCAAACAACATCAGGCTAACACTACTTCCATGGAAGAAAAGACCTTTTATAAAATATAAGGGCTGAAACAAGAAAAAAAATAAAGAAACTTATTACCTTCTTGATGGCATTGGTTAAACCAACGAGCCTATGGTCTATGGCTAGGTTAGGTGAATATTCCAGTTCCCACCTCTCATGTGCCTCTAAATTAGTATAAACAAAACATAAAATAATCGACTCAAAAGAAATATATCACAGGACCAACTCTTCAGCTGAATTCTCTTCTCATATACCCTTTCCAACAAACCATAAAATAATAATAGCTGCTGCAACCCTAGTTGCTATTGCAAGAAAGATATCTATAAACTCGCATCACTTATATAAATAACCCATCAACATAATATCAATTTAAAAAATTAATAATAGACTTAAATTGCATTTCAATGTATATTTATACTCATTATATATTTCAAGCTGATTGGGTATGCTAAAAAGAGAGGCCTCTGCTATACGGACAAAAGTGATAATAATCACCTACATCGGTCTCATTTAAAGGCACAAAATTGACTCAATCATAGTCAGATGGGTCATCCATCTTTCAGTGTATTACAATCTATATTCTTATATTATTCAAAAAATAAAATTTAATGAGTTCCAATTTAAGATGTGCCAAAGCCAAAAACATCATAGAGTTACCTATTTCCAAACCCATTTAGAAACCTTAATGTCTTTTTCCTTAACCCACATTGATGTATGGAGACAAACTCATATCACTAATATTACTAGGGCCAAATAGTTTGTTACTTTCATAGAAGATTCATATAAAATTTATTACTTTCATAGAAGATTAATTATGTGGAACCTGGCTTTTCATCATGAAAAATAAATATGAAAAGTGTGCAATCCTTCCCATCTTCCATAAAATGATCCTTACCCGATATGGCACTACTATCAAGCATATTAGATCTGCTAATGAAAAGGAATATCATAAATAATCCTAATAAAACTTCACCTTACTAAAGTTTATGATATCATTAAAGTGTCAATATACAGTGTTGCTAACAGACAACAAAAAAAATAAGTATTTTACATCAACCTGTGAAAAAGGCATAATCTCAGTTTCAAGCAACAACATCAATGGAAAGAATTGTTTTCAAATATTAACCAAATTATTTTTTAGCATATGATCTTTCAACAATGAGCCTATCAGCATTTATGGGAAGCAACCATGCAATTATCAAAGAAGCAGATAGCTAAATCACCATCATTGTCTCAGCAAATAAGCTTTCCACGTTTCAAGCATTTAAAGCATTACATAAAGCAAGCATTTACCTGATAACGTGTAATTGTGAAACATATGTTACAATTCAGATTCTTGAAATAAAACTAATAAAATTATAACAATTAAATAAAAAATAAGGTAAATTTATCCAAGAAAATTTCGTAACGAACCATACCCAAGCAAGCAACAAGATATCTTCCAAAACAGTACATGGCAAAGGACTCGTAGCTATCACGGATGATTCCACAATCAACACTTAACGTTGGGTTCACTAATGACACGTACTGAAACAAAAGAAAATATTGCACTTTAGGCAACTATATGAATATGTTCATATGATAACATACAAGCTAGAAAATATCAAAATAATTAGAAAAAGTAAATGAATATATAAAGAGCATCCAATGGCTCTTTCAAAAGCACTTGAGTAGTTCAAAGCAGTAAATAATTCTACATTTCTCAGTAAAAGCAGAAAAGCATAATGCTCCCAAACAACGGTACATTCAAATGAGTATGATCTAGTGATAATATTGCATCCCAATCCTTAATCTTCATAATTCATCAGAATAAGGCATTATGGCATTGGTAAGGATGGCCTCGAAACTCTAACGATGGTAAAGGTGTTACCATTTTTAACTTTAAAATCCAAAGAAATATTTTTCTTTAAGTCCAAATGGAGATGAATACTGAACATTTCAATCATTTTATTTAAAAATGAAAAGAAAAACATTAAATGAGCACATTGACCTATGCATGAGAGTTTGCAGAATAAATAAATATGAACATAAACATAAGAGTGTCAAGGAGATGAATTAAAAATTCCAATCATGAAATTAATTCACAAAGTACATGCTCATCTGTTACTAAAACAATTTAGCACATACTTTTTAAATAAAACGCATGTTGACTTCTTCTCGTTAAAAATACCATTTAGAACATCATGATTTATACTTACAGTTAATGACATCACACAAAAGTGCCGAAGAAAAACTCCTGGAAAATGTAAAGTGCGGTTTGGGATCACTTTTATTTTTTATATTCTATTTTTAAATTTTATTTTGTTTACATTTTGGTTTGAAACAAAATATGTTTAGCTAATTGATTAAAAAATGGTTGTTTATGAAACTATTTAAAATATTTAAAAATTAATTTGAGCATTTTTTAAAAAAATATAGTTCTCTTTTAGAAAAAAAATTTAAAACATACAAAAAACACACGTAAAGTAGACATTGTGTCTGGGCTAGATACAAAACTCACATAAAGGCAATTATTTTGCTAGTTATCCAGTAGTACGGTGAGCCAATTAATCTAGCCAAGTTATCCAATTCCTTGAGAATATTTATATAAGTATTTGAGTCATTCATAGAAGTATTTGAGTCATTTGATTTTCATTTTTGCACTAAGTCCCAATTTTTTTCAAAAATGGTGAATTCTTCTCCTTTCAATAACTAAACAATTAAAAAAAAATCTCAATGACTAAACAATTAAAAAAAATTCAAAATAATCTTTGATAATATAAAGCTATTAGTTTATCTTAAAATATTATTTTGCTTAAAAATTACAATGCAAATTTTATTTATTGTAAATTTTATTCTAAATGACACATTTATTAAAGTTTGGAGACTTTGAGAGATATAGTATTATTAATAATAATTTTTAGTGAAATTAACTTTAGATATTTTAGAAGATAATTCTACATTTCATATGCATATTCCGCCAATTAAACATTTGACACAAATCTCTTAAATGGTATTAGCACAATAAATGAAATAATATATGTCTCAGAGCTAAGGTGACATTAAGAACTTTTGTTTATTTCGTTTTGGTTGGAGCTGGAACGAAGAAGAGTGTCTGAATCGATTAACTTAGAGATGTGATTAGGTGGGAAGAATTTTGTACAAGAATGATAGCTAAGGAGAGCAAGATGTAGGTACTTCAGAATTTTCTTCACTTCTGCAAAGGAAGAGTCACAAATTAGGTAGGAGTGGGGGATGACGCGGGTTTAAATTGATTACCTTCAAGAAATTTGACTTTGATACCAAAATTTGATAGCTCCAAGATTATCTTCTTCCAGCTTACTCTTCTTCTTCTATCAATCTCTTAAAATTGCCTTTAAACTGCTTAAATCTTCTATTTAATTCAACCCTTAATAGGGAGGGAATTGAATTATGATAGATGAGAAACTGCTCATGGCGTTGGAGCCCCACTCCCAAGCGCTGCATTTCCACATGCTTTCTCTAAATTTGTTCTTCTGGGAGCACAAAAATTTTGAATGCTCTAATCGAACTTAGAAACGACCATTCCACGATGGAGTTGTGCCCATTCAAGATGCATGACTTCCCAGTGCTCGGTTCACTGAGAGCCTTGCCTTTTGGCATCGAGGCTTCACTCTTCAGCGTTAGGGCTTCCCTATGGCATTCAAGAGTTGGAATGCCTTGGGTGTTGTTGTTGATGTGCTATCAAGCTCCACGGCTCCACACACACTAACAATTAAGAAGATAGGCATGCCACTACGAGCTTAATTATGCAATTCTACTAAGATGCATTAAAAAGTAATATTGCAAGAAAATTTTAAATAGCCTGACCATTTGGTTTATTGGCATAATTGCACGGCAAATAAAGCTCCTAACACATTAACTACCAACAGAGAAAAAATGGTAAGATAAAACAATTGTAAATTTGAATCCCGCCAGATATAAGGATTCAAGCCTCATCAAATGATTGACAAGTTCAATATAACAACAACAGAAACAAAAAAGCTAAGCATAATGGTCAGATTGCCTCTCAAATGACCTTTACTCGTGCGGAAATAAATTGTGATTTCATATTTTAATAGAAGCAATCAGGGAGAACCTAATCACCTATGGATGTCAGAAAATTAGAATATCATGGCTTTTACATGGATCAAGTAATTTCTTGAATAGTTGTTAACAAGAGTTTAGCTAAAGGCCTTCAACAACAAAGAAAGAAGAAACTTTGGATCAACATTCTCTTATAATAATAGCTCAAAACCTAGCAATGGAAATTTTTAGACATGCCTAATCTATCTCAATTAATGTCCCTAACAAAATGTTGAAAGCCCCGGCACCCTGAACTTCTACTAATATCTTACATAAGGCAAATAGAAACTTTTATTTCCCACTATGCATTGTCCAGTAAATCTAAAACAAGTATCTATCAACTACCCAATTCAAATTTCAATTTAATCTCCTTAATTATAGTCACTTCGCTCCATAGATATCATAATTTTATTGTAAATCCATTTCACAAGTTCGCTAACAACTAACGAATAAGTTTGTCTAAGCCTGATTTCAAGCACTCAGATCCACACAACAATATCAATAGGATGATTATTTCTTTAATGAATACTCTTTAAAAAACAAATCAAAAGCTTTATCAATTTTAATCAGCCCTTTTGAATATGAATGCTTCATCTTTATCTTTATCACTTTTCACCACTATTAAAGAGCATCCAATTCCACATTTAGGTGCAACAGTTTGCAATTGAAGATGGCAAGTTAAGAAACTGAAAATATGGCCAATATTTCAACCAATTCACCAAAACTTTCTAAAGCTATTTTTCCTTTTATATATACGCCACTCATCCCCAAAAATAGCATAACTGTGACTTTCCAGAATTCTGTAAAAGAAATTATCGGACTCCTTTGGAAGCATCATCACCATAGCTAATTATCTAGAGAGACATTTTCACTATTTTACCAAATGATAACAAACAAATAGACAATAAACTGCTGGCACTCAAAATTGAAGACGCAGTAGCATCTCAAACAATTTATAAGCCTTCTAGAGAAGAACCTAGAGCTATTCTACATCTTAAACTCTAAATATAGAAAAATAAATAAATCTTATTAGATTTATTCCTTAATGATAACATTGATAACAATTATTGATATTTACAGCACATAGAAAGTTATTCATGCAAAACAAGTGAACTAATCTGGAATATGTGACAGTTAGCCTATTAAATTGTAAATAGACCATCATAAAAATATTGGCATCCAAGGAATGAACAAAACCTTCTTCAAAGTATTAAAAATGTGCTAGATTTAAACAGGAATTCTTTAGAGGGGAGTTCTTACCGACTCAACAGCATAGCAAGGGACCATCAAGATAACACCAACTAAAAACTTTTGCTCCTATAGAAGCACACAAAACACCAAAATAATCGATAATCAGGAACTGCGTTCAATAAATGAACAAGCACTGGAAAATAGAAGCATAAATGAACCTCCGGATTCTTGTACGCTGATAGGTGATGGAGCAAAAGAAAAATGGAAAGTGATACTGAAGTAATCACAAAAACACCAGCAATGGCTGCTGCCCATGCTGG
>NW_018164609.1:1003166-1005509 GCF_001263595.1 Phalaenopsis equestris | reverse complement strand
TATATATATATATATATATTAAGGCGGTCATATTTTTGACAGGATATGAACGATTAAGTGTTATAAATATGAAAAATAAAACATGAGTATTACATTTGTTAATACATAAAAAATGGATGTTAGTATTCTAAGTTATTTTGTTCCTAGATTAAATAAATATATTTTAAATTAAACGAGTTTATAATTCTATATGGCCTTGACTCGATAATTATGATCGAAGGAAGAAATGTTTATTGTAGTTAATTATTTCTTGCACTTAAAGCTAAGTTATTGCATTTCGATTGTATGTGTACGTAGAAATCTGTTTTTTGGGGCCGAAGTACATACTCAATAGACTTTATGGCTCCAAGGGACCTAACCTGGTGTACTGCCTTGCAGCATTGGTCTGTTTGTTCGACCTGACGAACTAACCAATCCAGCTCGCCTCATTTGCAAATACAAATGCCAATACTAACATTAAGAATGGACTCATGGCACATCCCGATTTATGAGTTGTCTGCCGCATAGTAGATGGATGTCATAGTAATATCATATTTTCTTGTTTGCGTTTAAAAGGATGGAGAAGAGATTGTAAAAGGATAAACTCTCCTCTTCTTTTTTTAGTGGATCTCACTTTGTAATTCTCACGAGACCTCTCTTGCCCCCTCCTCTCATTAGATCACCTTATCGACCATGTCAAAGAAGGATAGAAAAACGAAACAAATAATTTAGACATTGAGAATACATCCATTATCTTCATTCGCCTTCCTTACACAAGTTTTCTCGGGTTATATGAACCCACGAACAATACGCGATACGAGAGCCAACTTTCTAAAAGAATTCAATGGTATAAGTATTTAATTGAGTGCAACCAAATAATGTACTTTTAATTTGTGTTGTATTAATGTCAACTTAATATAGAAAATTATAACAATATAACTCTAAAGAAAAATTACAATTTAATATTAATACGCCACAAACAAATTTTTCAACATCCGACACGAATCTCGAGGTAATATTTTGAGCAAGAAATATTCAAATATTGATAAAAAGTCATCCAGAGCTCTGATTTCAGTAAACTTATTTGGCAACCGGACGGGCTCGTTGAGAAGGCCCCAACGATATAAAAGCTAGTCCAATCTGAATCAGATCAAGCCCGGATCAAATTATTAAACCACACTTGAAGGATTTCTGAAAGCATTTGAAAGGTCAAACGGATGTCGAATCTAGCGAGTTCATAGTCAGATTGAGCGTCTCGACAAGAAGAATCCAATGAGCACAATATTACTCAATTCTGACATCATTAAGGCACTCAAATGTCCATCAAACATCATATGATCGAGAGAAGCTCTCCAAACCATCTGATCAAAATGGTTCATACTCTTGCATTAATTGCACCAAAAAAACTATAAATATAACATCACCCCTCACATGGAGGAGGAGACTTGAGAGAGAACTTAGAGGCTTTCAGAAAGAGCTCAAGTTCAACATAATGTCTACCATCACCGACCTCTGTCGACCCCTGTCGATAACCGTCGGCTACTGTCAATCATCGCTGACCTCTGTCGACTACCACCGACCGTCAGCGACCATCGTCGGGCACCAACAACCAATCACCGTCGACCACCGCTAACCTCCGTCAACCGTCATTGACTGTCGTCGTCCACCGCTGATTTTCATCGAACATCATCGATTGACGTTGACTATCGTCGATCACCGCCGACCTCCATCAACCGCCGCAGACTAAACGCTATCAGTCGACGTTATAACTTGGAAAGCTAGTAACTTTTTTCCCGTCTGTGGGACAAAGAGTCTCTGTAAATATCAATCATTAGTGTATTTTCACAATTAGGTCAGACTCCGTGATTTTTTTCTTTTCCTGGTTTTCCACGTAAAAATTTATGGAGTCATCACTACTAGTTTCTCTTTCATCCGTGTGTATATTGAATTCTCGTACAACGCTATAACAATAATTAGTTACTCTACCGCCGCAGATTTTCCAGCACACATCAAATATGATTTTTTTAAAAAAATAGAGTTTTAAATTAATAAAATCAACTCTAAAATTTAGCTCATCTTATAATTGATACGAAGATTCACATACATACAACTCAATTCCTAAGTAATAACACATCTAACACCTAAACTTTAATTTTTACATATATATCATCTTACATATGCATGAAAAAATGTACAACACTTCAACAGCTAAAATAGTAGTATTTTATTTTATCTTTTTGTTAATGCAAAGTTTAGATGTTGGATATGTAAATACATTATGAATTGGGTGATATGCATGCAAATGTCCATTGATACATTAGGGCCAAACATGCATAATGCACCTATTAATATCCATGGTGAAAT
>NW_018164609.1:1002631-1003066 GCF_001263595.1 Phalaenopsis equestris | reverse complement strand
CATAAGAATTAGATGATATGCATGTAAATGCCCTTACTATATTTTTCTCTCTTTGTTGATCTCGTTGATTTTCAATGCTTATATTCTCTCAGAGAGAAGATGCTGTTGATAATTTCCGAGCAGGAAAAACTTGGGTTTTGATAGCAACTGATGTCATCGCTCGCGGAATGGATTTTAAGGGTATTAACTGTGTCATTAACTATGATTTTCCCGAATCAGCTGCCTCTTATATTCATCGAATCGGTACGTGTTGATCAATCCTTATATAAATATTTCTATCAGTTTTAATGATTTGCTTTTGTTCAGAAAACACAATTTAATAAATTTTGATTCTATTGATGATTATTATATCGTGTTCTTGCCATGGTAGCTTTTACTATGATTTGATTCTGAAAATTTTTGACATTTTAAGTTCTCAGATGTAACACAAAGCCC
>NW_018164609.1:985912-1002531 GCF_001263595.1 Phalaenopsis equestris | reverse complement strand
CTTTGCCAACTTTCTGAAGTAGAAGCTGGAGATGAAGAATGAGTTCACCCTATAATGAAACCCATTAGTAAAGCTAATTTAAAAACATGTGAATCCCACAAAAAATGGAGAACTAGGAGCAGAAGTCAAGAACCTTCTACTAGTAGAGATCTCCCCTCTACTAGTTATGACCTTTAGCTCCCCTACTCTGACTGACTTGATGAATGAGTTGACCTTGCAGCGGAAGAGCATAGAATTAATAAATAAACTGATTAGAGGTTTAGAACGTCGACATGATTACGATAGTGAGTACCTTCATAGACATTCAAATTTTGAGGTAGCTTATTACGAAGCTCAGGCCCGACACTACAAAGGTGAGCCTGATGTTACTTTTCCTGAGTGCCCCTGATATACTCAATATCAGCCCGATCCACCTGTTGATCAAGGCGACGAAGATATAGCTTAGGATTTTGATATTTGAATGTAATTGATGTACTTGTATTTGTACTTTTATTTCTGTGATCTTTTGTAATAGAAATAGATGTTTGT
Source organism: Phalaenopsis equestris (assembly GCF_001263595.1). Taxonomy (NCBI): domain Eukaryota; kingdom Viridiplantae; phylum Streptophyta; class Magnoliopsida; order Asparagales; family Orchidaceae; genus Phalaenopsis; species Phalaenopsis equestris. The sequence goes on along the minus strand of NW_018164609.1, from coordinate 1,002,003 downwards.
GTGTATTTGGATTTTTATTTTTACTATGTTATACTTGGATGATTTTTAATTTTTATAGTGTTGTAGTTAAATTTGCATGTTTAGTATAATAGATGTTGAGTAGTATTTTGTAATGTAATGTAATTTTTATTTTGCTTTTTAGTTGCAATTGTTTTGTTTTGTATTGTGGTTGTGTTAGGAAATGTTGTGTTTGTTTAATGTTTTAGTTTTATACTTATTTCAAAATTTTATTACCCAGAAATTTCTCTAATGATTTATATGTGTAGAAAGCTCCTAATATTGCAGATCAGGTGAAGTAGAAATTTTGAGAAGGCCTGCAAAAATTTCAAAATGATTAAAATACCTAAGGAATTTAACAAATTTTTTTAGATTCTACTTATGTTAAGAAAGACAGAGATAGATCTCGGAAGACTTGGGCATATCGGATAAAAAATGATCTCAATTTATTAGAATTAAATAAAAATATTGCAGTAAATAGTATGCAATGGAGAAAAAGGATTCATGTAGCCGAGCCCACTTAGTGGGATTAAGGCATTTTTTGTTGTTGCTGTTGTTGGAAATAAACATATTTTCTGTACTCATTCTTCCAAAGTTTATAATCATTTTTGTTGGTCCAATTTTATACTCTTATAGTGGCAACATTATTTTTTCTTATTTTTGTTTTATCTGATTTGATACTCTTTTTTTTAATGATGCACATAGTTTTAAATAGAAATCTTGCACGAATAAAGATTAGTGTTGAACATAATTCTAATAAAGGAATGAGGATGGAAAATATTGTGCAAATGGATGTGAGAAGCTGTTAGGCTAAGGGAACTTCATTGATGTGATCATGTGAAGTTTTCGTTGGAGCAGTTGTAGTTAATACTCAAATTTTTTCTTAGATGGGGAAAAAGGAAGTTTATTGTGTTTAGTTTATGGGATCAATGAGACCAAAGGGCAGAAGCTATTGTGAGAAACCCACTTTGCCTTTCCAGGCCTAGGAGTGAGCATTGAAATCTTAAGGTAAAGTGTTCTCCGTGCTGCTTAATTAATTGTTATTTGTGATGGCAAGCCATTCAGTTCTCCATTGATTACACTTGAATACTAAGTTGGATATATTAGTTTTGAGCCATTTGAATTCATTTAATCACTTCGTTAAAATGAAACTATTTTTAATTTGAGTTGGTAGGATTTCATTACAAATTGAACTACAATAAGCATTATAGTGAATGAGTTATTTTTCATTTAACTTATAGACTATTCTTTGTTTTGTAATATTGCACTTTAAAGAAAGGTATTTTTTATCTTTTATCGCAGGTATACCATTTTTAGGCATTTGGAGCAAAAAAAGGCAAAAAGAGCAAAATTTAAAGAAAAAATAACCAATTTTGGGGTTTGGTACATGATGCGCCAAAATCCAGAGCGCTGGCGCATGATGTACCAAGCGTGACATTTTCAAATTAAGGTGGTTTGAGACAAAATTTGGGCAAATTTTCAAAGGGGCACTTGTTCTAAGCACAATTCATTAAAAAGGTCCCCCGACGGCGCCCTCGAGGCCGCCGACAGCGAGCTCAACGGTTATGCCCAATCAGGCTTTGGACAAGGCCAAATTTTGGAGGGATGCTTAGGCAACACATGGGAAAGCTCATCCGCAACTTTAAAAGTAGATTTTAGCCAAAATTTGAGAGGTATTGGAAGGGGAAGAGAGTTCCTGGAGGTTAGAAAGGTTCCAATAGTGTGTAAAAATTGTGAGGAATTCTTTGAGAGATTGTAAGAGTGGAAAGAAAGTGAGAGATTTCTTCCTCTTTACTGCTTCGAAGAGGAATTCTGTGTGCTGTAAAGAATGGAAGAGTTTCAGAGGAACTTCTTGGAGTTTTCCTGGGGAGAAATTAGAGATAAGTTTATTTATTATTGTAGTTTGTATGACTTTGATTTTATATATGAATTCCGAGTTTTGTTGTGTTTTCCCCATAAGATCTGAGTAGTTTTCTCTGTCTTTCTCCTTGTCTTGAGATTTGTGTGAAATGGTGATTTGAATTGGTGAAGTCATGAAAATGTTTAAGAAATTATGATGATCTTTTCACTTCGATCTTAATTTACTTTCAATCCGGCCAATTGATTTGTTAAAATATGTTGAGTTTTACAACTAAAATGAAGATTACATCCAAGATTCAGGGAGGTCGAAGTCCTCTGAAGTTGGGTGCAAATAAATAGGGAAATAATATTATCGGGCATAGAATTGGAGATTTTAGAGTGACAGACTAAAATCCTCAATTCGGTCCTATAGTTTGGGTGTTGAAGTGTAGATGTTAGCCCTCAGGTGAGGGGAACGTGGGAGCTCCGAAGTGGTATCCTCCCAGCCTAGTTGCAGATTCAGTAAACAAGCGTAGGATTAGTCAATGTTCTTTATGCCTGGACCAAAAGGTAAAGAATATGTATCTCCTATTTGGCACAATATAATTTGAACTAATTCACTTTATCCATCACTATAATTTTTTGATAAGGAGAAGGATGTTTTCTTATATATTGAATATCACATTCGTACCTTCTTTAGTATATTTAGTTATTTAATAGTTAAAATTATATATTTATTTCAACTTCCTATTAGTAACAGATAAGCAAATTGAACTTCGTTGTTGTGATTAAAGTATTGTTTTTCTAAAATCTTAGTTCGTAGTTCTAATCTTACTCCCCGTGGGATCGATATCTAGGACTCCATTATAGCCCTATATTACTTGAGCGATACGTATACTTGCGTTGATAAATGTGACTTTACAATTATTGAATATTTATTACGTCCATATTTATTAAATATATAACTGTTATTAAATTTTGGTACCGTTGTTAAGGAATTAAATCTTTTTGCAGCAGTATTAAATATTTTTATTTTTAAGAATGTATAAAGTTATCCGAGCACAGAGAAAGGGAGCGGGATTGGTTTTCAGATCCCACACCCAGCGTCGCTTGTTTCCACAGCCTCGACTTCAGCGAGCACAATGGATACTTCAAGGGTGTGGTTACCGACAACAACCACGATCCCGGCCGTAGAGCTTCGTTTACTCGCGTAACCTTTCGCCACCCGTTCCGCTGCAAGCACCAAAAGGAGCTCTTCGTCACCGCATAAGGCATGTACACCGGCCATTTCATATATTGCGGTCGTAAGGCAAGGCGTCTCTCATGGTTGGAAACGTTTTACCCCTCCGCTCAATCCCAGAGGGTGTCGTTGTATGCAACGTTGAGCACCATGTTGGTGATCACAATGTGCTCGTGAGGGCTTCAGGAGACTACACTATCATTATCAGTCATAACCCTGATAACGGGACTTCTAGAATCAAGCTCCCATCTGACGCTAAGAAGATAGTTCCCAACGGATGTCGAGGCATGATTGGTCAGGTCACCGGTGGTGGCAGAACGGAGAAGCCTCTCCTCAAAGTTGGCAAAGCTTACCACAAGTACAGGGTGAAGTGTAACTACTGGTCAAAGGTTTGCGGAGTCACCATGAACCCTGTGGTGCATTCCCATGGAGGAGGAAACCACCAGCATATTGGCCACACATCAACCGTTCGTTGCGATGCTCCGCCTGGGTAAAAGGCCGTCTCATCGTTGTCAGGAGAACAGGTTACCTCTGGGGACAGGCTATCGCCACTGCCGCCAAGGCCAAAAAGGGTTCCTAGTTTCTCAGGATTCTTCTTTTCCGATGTCTTTCAGAAAGTCGGGGGATCTTACTTCACTTCTACATGGCTCCCAAGAAACCATGATAGCAAAGATGTTTTGGAGTTTGGTCAGACATCACCATAAACCATCAAAAAAAATTAAAAAAAAAAAACTTCCTGCGTTATATTCTCCTATGCTGGCACCAGTGATGGGGCTCCATCCAGAGCAACACCAACGATGCCGCCACCCTCCTCCTCATCATCTCGCCGGAGATATCGTTGTCGTGGATCGAACAATGCCGACAAAATTCATCGCCTGCCCTTCCTCCTGCAGTATTTTTCTTCCCTGTCAAACCGTCAGGGGGAGCTGTGTTTCCAGCCGGTCATTTCTTCTGCAGTATTTTTTTTCTTTCCTGGCCCAAGCGTCAGAGGGAGCTTTGTTTCCAGCCGCCCTTTCTTCTGTTGCTTTCTCTGTCAGCAGAATTTCCCTACAAAACTCAAAATTTAGTCAAACCTGAATCCAACAAATTCAGCCAAGTCTGAATCTCTCTTATACATCGAAACATATGACAGACAAAACTCAAAATTCAGCCAAACCTGAATCCAACAAATTCAGCCAAGTCTGAATCTCTCTTATACATCGAAACATATGACAGACAAAACTCAAAATTCAGCCAAGCCTGAATCCAGCAAATTCAGCCAAGTCTGAATCTCTCTCTACGCCAAAACATATGACAAACAAACTGAAAATTCAGTCAAGCCTGAATCTAGCGAATTTGATAATCCAAACGACCAATTTTTCTTCACTCTTCAACAAGTTATGAATTATTAACATACATTTTAAACTTAAGGGGGAGTGTTAAGAATTATAATAGAAAATAATTTATTCCTATAAGAAGTTATGAGGAATAAATTATTTCCTTAACATAAGAAGATATTTCCTTTCCTATTTTATATTTATTTCCTTAGATTAGGAATTATTTGGTTTCCTATTTTATGTTATTTTATATATCTCATAATAATTAATATGAATTAATTATTGGAGATATTATATGATATATCTTTCCTTTCATATCATTTTCTTTTTATTATTTTTCCTATTATAAGGTTCTTGTAAAGGTTATTTATACCATCGTTCATATCAATAAAATAATTGAGTATTCCACATTATTCTGAAATTCAACAAAAAAAATTATTAAAGGCATATACTTATTTAATCATTTGCTTCAAATCTTCAAGCCAACAAAGAATTGTGATTTTCATCTCTTATTCCCAGATATTTTAATGCTCTAGCTATTGGCGGTGCTATTTTGCACTACTCTTTGTTATACGTTGGTAACATGTTAGAAGTTATCCATGAATTATAATTATTTAAAGCTTTCAAATAGTTAACAGAGTTAAATTTTGAAATAGGTTATCAAATAGTTGGCACTATTTAATAGGTTTAACCAATAGCATATGAAATAGTTTTCTATGGTTTGACTCAAGATCTACCAAATATAAATGACATGATTTATGATACTTATTTGAAATGATAACCTTAAATCCCACAGAAATCTTAAGATTTAGCTTTAGTAAATTATTTATGAGATTTAATTAGCATAAAATTTATCAAATCTTGATATGCGAAGAATTCACAAACATGCTCCAAACTATTGTATATACTTAAATAAATATCCAGTCTATTAATTTTTATTTTTACTTGTATAGCACTCAAATTTTTACATGTTATCTAAATTATAATTAATATTAACTTATTTAAGATACAATATAACTTTTGATAAGTATGCTTTGATGTAATTCACGCTAAATTTTGGATAAGTAACTATAAAATATTATATATACCATAAAGAATTTATATTAGGTAAGTAAATCTCATGTATATTCAATTTGTCAAATTTTATGAGATAAAAGAAATACAAATATCGGTAATTTAATTATTTAATAATTAATTATTAAAATTAAATTAAACAATTTTATTATTTCCGGAGCATTCTGCATCTTTGCACCGCGCACATTGGTTGGAGGAAATGTGGCGACGAGTCGGGGCGAAGGTGGCTGTTGGGGCAGCGCTTCTCAGTGGGGCAGCCGTGAGCGCAACCATCTCCACCTCCGACGAACTCTCCACTGCCTTCAAGATATGCACCCTCGTTCCCATACGCGTCCTGCGCGATTCGGTCACAGCCGCCACCATTGCCTTCGGTCCGTGCACCAAACCTTATACCATATGCTCCTATCTTCCTTATTACTCAATTCATGTTCCTCTGGGTTGGGTTGTGCTCTCTATCCAACTTTTTTCTATCACACGGCCCCTTTATTTTCTAAGATTTGGTGATTATACCTCATATTGCACTTTCTCTCGATAATTTGATCCTGTAGCTTGGGTTTTGTTTTCTCTCTCTCTCTCTCTCTCAATCATCTATATATGCCTGTTTTTTGTTTGGATTTTTCCTGCTCTAAACTCTTTGATGGCACGGAAGATGTTAGGTTGATGCAAAGGATCACACGTGGTAAGACTTTGAAAGTCCATTTTTGCCTTGTAAAATCATCGTAATTTTAGGATGCATTTATTCTGTATTTATTAGAAGTTATTCATTCAATTATTTGCTATTATTAGATCACATTTTATTAGATGTTTCCCCGATTATGATAGAATTTTATTAGATATTTTCCTGTTTAGAAATTACCATAATTGTGGAATTTGTTCCACGATTCAAACTGGTCATCATGTATATAAATATAGGTTGTAATATGATTTTTTATTCATTCAGAAAATATATGAAAGAATTCAATCTCTTCTCTCAATTCATTCTCTAAAACTCACATAGTATCAGAGACATGTCAATTTTTTTCGGTATGACGACTTTTTCCTCTTCCTCCCAATAAGTATCCTCCGCCTTTTCTGCCTCTGTTCCAACCGGAATCGATGACACTTCCTCTCTCATCACTGGTCACAAACTCAACGGTCAACGGCCAGAACCGGCCAGAACTACCTCCAGTGGTCTCAATCCGTCATGATGTTTATCTGCGGCAGAGGCAAGAACGACTATATCACCGATGCTGCCGTCGCTCTGACCAAGAATGACCCAAAATTCCGGACATGGAATGCAGAAAACCACATGGACCAACGACATCGGCGAAAATTTTCTTCTCTACGATAAGGCCAAGAGTATTTGGGATGTTGCTCGAGAGACATACTCTCACTTGGATAACACATCCAAGCTCTTCGAGATCGAGTCAATCCTCCACGATCTTCGCCAAGATGAGCAATCCGTGACTCAATATTTTAATGTCCTCTCACGTTACTGGCAGCAGGTTGACATGTATGAAGCCCATGTCTGGTCATGCACTCCGGACTCCAACTTATACCGTCAGATCATCGAACAAAAAAAGATATTCAAATTCCTTCTCAGTCTCAACAACTCCCTCGATCATGTCTGCTCTCGTGTATTAGGCTTCAAACAACTACCGAACATTTGCGAGACTTTCTCCGAGGTTCGCCTCGAAGAAAGCCGCCAGAAAGTCATGATTGGGCTTATCTCCACCTCGCCCAATCTCTCCATTGACGCCTCCGCCCTTGCAGCTCGGGTTCCTTTGCCTCGACACAACGACAACATATCACGCAAGGGTTGTCCTTGGTGCGACCATTGCCACAAACCAGACCATTATAAAGACACGTGTTGGGTGCTTCATGAAAAGCCAACCAATTGGAAGCCTCGGTCTGAACACGTTCCTCGTGCCAACAGTGTCGTCGCTGTTGTGGACCTTCCTGCACCAGCGCCTAGTTCATTCAGCAAAGAGCAACTCGATTTGCTGCACAAACTGATAGGCAAACCATCTGATCTGGCTGTTCCCGACCCCATCACCGGTCTGCTTGTGCAACAAGGTACGTTCTACTATGCCTTCATAGCCAATCAAGGATCCTTCGGTTAGTGGATCATGGATTCCGACACTTCTCATCACATGACTGGCGATGCCTCCCTTCTTCACGACTATATGTCGTGCGGAGACAACTCCACCATCCGCGTTGCCAATGGCTCTGTCTCCAAAGTCACCGGCTTCGGCTCCGTGTGCATCACCCAAAACATTCTACTCTGATTTGTGCTTCATGCTCCTACTTTAAATTGCAATTTAATATCCATCCGAAAGTTGACTAGTGATTTGAGGTGTATTGCTAAATTTTTCCCTACCACGTGTGAATTTCAAGATGCGGACTCGGGGACGACGATTGACAATGTTGAGTTGTGATCGGGTCTCTACGTCATCAACGGTGCTTCACCACCACAACCTCACTACGGACATTTGTCTACCAATCATTTTGTCTTCAATTCTAGTGTCAATAAAGATTCCGAGATTATGTTATGACATTTTCGTCTCGGTCATCCAAATTTTATGTATCTTGCAAAACTGTTTCTAAATTTATTTATCAATAAAGATGTTCGTTCTTTTCAATGTGAATTATGTAAACTGGCCAAACACACTCGCACGTCATTTTCACGTGTTGGTTACACTTTTTCCCGACCCTTTGCACTCATTCACAACGATATTTGGGGCTCATCCCGTGTTACAACCCTTACCGGAACTCGGTGGCTTGTCTCATTTATTGATGATCACACTGGACTAACGTGGTTATTTCTTATGAAAGATAAATCTGCAGTCGATCGCATATTTGAACAATTTTACTCAATGATCCAAATACAATTCCAAATCTCCATCTAGACACTCAAGACTGATAATGCAAAAGAGTACTCCGCTTCCGTCTTCGGCTCTTATCTCTCCTCTAAATATATCCTCCATCTCAGTTCTTGCGTCGACACTCAACAAAATGAGATCACCGAACGCAAGAACCGCCACCTTCTCGAAGTGACCTGCTGTCACATGTTTTCCTCTAACATGCCTAAGGTTTTTTTGGGTGACGTTGTATCCACTGCAGCCTACCTCGTCAACATGATGCCTTCTCAGGCCCTCAAATTTCAAAGTCCAGTCGAACTCCTTCTCAAATTGTTTCCCCTCCCCACACCAAGACCCCACACCAAGACAATTACCCAAAATCTACCTATCAAAGTATTTGGTTGCTCCTCCTTTGTTCACATTCATTCACACAATCGCAACAAACTTGACCATAAATCTATTACATGTATTTTCCTCAGCTACGCGCCTCTTTAAAAAGGGTATAAGTGATACTATCCTCAGACAAGAAAAACCTACAACACTATAGATGTCACATTCTTTGAAAATCAATCTTACTACCCCAATTATAATTTCACGGGGAGACGTTAAGGAAATATTAGTCTTGGGGAGACAACGATTTCATATCACCACACACCAAATCCTCGTCCCTTGAATCGAACTCATTATCTTCCGACTCAGATCCAGTAAGTTCATCAAACTCACGTGAAAATGTACCTAACAAATGTACCTAACAAGTACCTAACAATCAATCTCCGTCTAGTCCTCAAGTGTCCAACTCGTTACCCATTCTTGCACCACCTCCCACGCACAACAAACACAGACCACCCATCACATCCAAGACCAATCCAAGAGTCAGAACCAGATCCAACTCCTATAGAAATCCACTCAAGTACGAACACACTTGAACATGAATCTACTATACCTATAATTGATGACTTGGACCTCCACTTAGGTACGAACACACGATGCATCCGATCTCCAACTTTGTGTCTTATGAAAGACTATTTTTAACTTACCGAGCCTATTTCACTGCATTCGACAACACGCAAGTCCCAAACACCATTGATGATGCTCTCAAACACCCGGGGTGGAAAGCGGTTGTCAATGAGGATGTAAGAGCCCTACAAAAGAATGATACATGGACTGTTTCAGACCTGTCAAAGGGAAAGAAAGCAATCAACTACAAATGGATCTTCAAAGTCAAACACAAGACAGTTGGTACAATTGAGAGATTAAAAACACGCCTCGTAGCAAAAAGTTTTTCACAGTCCTACGGTATTTATTACCAAGAAACCTTTGCCCCTGTGGCCAAACTTAACACCATCAAAATTCTTCTCACTTGCGGCAAATGAAGATTGACAGCTAAATTAACTTGACGTGAAAAATGCTTTCCTAAATGACTTGGAAGAAGAAGTTTACATGAAAGCACCTCCCGCACTAGAAGCATACTTTCCAAACAACAAAGTCTGCAAACTCTAAAAATCATTGTACGGCCTCAAACAATATTCCCTAGCATGGTTCGATAGATTTGCAAAATCTGTGACAAAACACGGGTATACTCTGTTTCAGACAAATTACACTCTCCTCGTGAAAACCTCTCCCGAAAAGAAGATTGTAATTCTAATCGTATACGTCGACGATATCATTCTCACTGGAAATCACAAAGAAGAACTCATAAATCTGACAAAGCTTCTCACTCGGGAATTCAAAATCAAAGGCTTCGGAAACCCAAAGTTCTTTCTCGATATGGAACTAGCTCGATCAAAATGAGGAATATTTGTGTCATAATAGAAATATACATTGGACATGTTGAAAGAAACATGTATGCTCGGTTGCAAACCCGTCGATATTCCTATGTATTCCATTGGATCCCGAAAGAAGGATCGACACTGAGAAAAATAGCGCACCTGTGGATAGGAGGAGATATCAACGACTCGTGGGGTGACTCATCTATCTCTCACACACACGACCCGACATTGGTTTTTCTGTTAGTGTTGCTTGACAATTCATGAACAGTCCTACGAAAAAACACATGAATGCAGTCTACAGAATCGTGAGATACCTCAAGATGACTCCAGACAAAGGGCTACTGTTTCAAAGGAATAAGAATCGAAGAATAGAAGTGTATTCAGATGCAAACTGTGCAGGGGATGTTTCAGACCGACGATAGACTTCCGACTATCGCACTTATGTCTGGTGAAACCTAGTCACTTGGAGAAGCAAAAAACAGTCTGTGGTATCAAGAAGTAGCGTTGAAGTTGAATTCAGAGCTCTTGCACTCGGGATCTGCGAAGGAATATGGATTCAAAGAATACTCAGCGAACTCAGAATGCTAACCGAAAAAATTGTCAAACTACAATGCGACGACCGGATAGCTATTAGCATTGCAAAGAATCCAGTACACAATGACAAAACGAAACACATTGAGATCGATCGACACTTCATCTCAGAAAACATTGAGAGAGGAGTCGTCGAACTTGCATATATTCCTTCCCGACATCAAACGGCAGACATCCTCACTAAGTCTTTGCCAAGAATCAACTTTGAAGAATTATGTAACAAGTTGAACATGTGCAATTTGTACAACCTAACTTAAGAGGGAGTGTAGAATCATCGTAATTTTAGGAGACAACTATTCTGTATTTATTAGGAGTTATTCACTCAATTATTTTCTATTATTATGTCAGATTTTATTAGATATTTTCCTGATTGAGACGTAACTTATTAGATATTTTCCGCTTTTGAAATTACCATAATTGTGGAATATGTTCCACGATTTAGGTTGGTCATCATGTATATAAATATATGTTGTAATCTGGTTTTTTATTCATTCAGAAAATATATGAAAGAATTCAATCTCCTCTCAATTCAATCTCTAAAACTTACATGCCTTATTGCCCATTTCATGTTTTTTGTCCGCTCATTTTCTCCTGTAGGAATTCTTGGAATAGTGTGGGAAAATTTTTGGTTTTTTTTTTTTTTTTTTTGGAGATGGGCTGGTGAGCGATAATCACAACCAAGCTAGCTGATAGTGATAGTGTGATGGGGGAGTAGCTCCCAACCACCAAGCCGGTACATTCTGGCGCAATCAGTGGCTTTAGGTCTGCTATGTTTATTTTATGTCAATAGAAATGACACTTGGCCATTTATTTGCTACGAGCGCCTGTGTGGCTTCTAGGAGTATTCAAAATCAGAAATGAAAATCAACCAAAATAATGTTTAAAAGCATAGAAATTAAAAAATAATAATAATTATTTTCTTAAGAATTTCTAAATTTGATACTACAAGAGAAAGACTTTTTAAAAGCAACATCTTGCACTTTATATCATTTAATGCCCTCTGTGATGTCCCTGCTCAAGAATGTGTACCTCTTGCATGATTCAAATGTTTGGAAGAATAAGGTGTTGCCGATGACTTCTGCTTCGTAGATGTAAACATTGTTGGAAAAAGCATTTGGTATTATGTTATGGGCGTCTTTTTTAATGCAAATGTTAAATTTATAATATTTAGCAGTCACAAAAAATGTTTGTCTAGGAGGATCTTTTTCTATATGTTTGTATTCTATTTAATGAAAATTTTGGGCTAAGATTAGGCTCCAATCTATCTATTTTATTTCAAGATGCTTGTAGTAATAATTTTGATTTATTATCCATGCATTGAACTCATACAAAATTTTATTTATTTAACATGATTAATTTTACCTTGTTTATATGTATGTTGGTTGTCTTGGAATAGCCACAGGTGACCTGTAACCTTTTAGTGAGATTGAGTGGAAGAGACTTTGAATCTTTATTTTAATGTTGAGGATGTGTTGTGGAGTTTATGATAAAGTGATGAGGAACTCAAAGGGGTATGCTAGTAGAAATGCTAGGACTAGACCAAATTGGGCTATTTTGGGCTGGTTTAGAATATTACTTTGAGAAGGGGCTTTCGATGAGGTAAATGGCTGACAGCTCTAATGAATGACTAGCTTAGGATATTTAGTCATATGGAGTAGATGACTAGATTTGGCGCACTTTATGTGGGTGTCGAGCTGTTGAGAAAAAACTAAGTTCTTATCTTACCTAGCTTGGCCGAGAGCTTCAACAAGGATTTTGGAGTAGGTGTGAGGTTTAGGTTGGGTTGAGGCTGGTCGTAGAAGATGATAAAGATGCAGAGAAAGATGTGAGAATAGTTTAAAGAGTGGGAATTTAATAGAATAACATATAAAAAAAATAAAAACAATTATAACCATCTTATCTCACAAAAAGAAAGGCAAAACCAAGCTCCAAGATTAAGAAAAGGGCATTACTTTACTCAATAATTGAAATTATAAAGCATTTTAGCTTATATTTACAGGCATTATTAATCCCCTAGGCATTATTAATCCCCTAGGCTGAAAACTTTTGAAGGAAAAAAAAAAAAGAGAAAAGTGGGGTTGATGACCATCAATAAAATATTAGTTCCAATCACTCATTTTTAATTTCTTACTGCCAATGTTGACCATACAAACACCGAAACAAAAATAAAATGTAAAAAATTTTTAAATACAAATTACATTCAAATTATTTTAATTTATGGACTTATCAGTGTGCTCTTGTATTGGGCCTATTCTTTGGTTTTTCCCTTGGATTGTAGCCTTAAATCTTATAGCAAGGCTTTTAAGTTGGTTTTATTGATTGACAAGATGCATTAAATCATCTTGTCTTGGTTTTCTTTGTTTCACCTATTATTTGTTGAAGTTTATTGATTTAACAATTCTTTTAATACTTAAATAATAATTTATTTTACTTGACTAACCTTTTTTCCTCTTAAAAAATCAATTTTCCTTTTTTACTTTTCTTATTCAGACTATGGATATTCTTTGCGGGGGCTTAAGGAGGGAAGTCTTGAGTGGTCTAAAGCCAAGCATGAAGTGCATAATAGATGCGCACTTAGGCTGCAAGAATTGTGCTTTCGCAATGGAGGAATTTACATTAAGCTCGGTCAACATATTGGTCAATTGGTATGATTGAGGTCTACTTAGTTAAATATTATTTTTTGAAGCAATATTCCTTTTTTCTATGAATATAGTGCTCTTAAATTAACTACTAAGATGATAGTATGGTATTATTAAGTTTTAGATATTCATTTTTATTTTGTTCTTTTGATACTTGTTAGAAGTGAGAGTCCACATGCACATACTTGTTAGCTCTGCTAATCGGTTATTTTTTTGTTACGAGTTTATGAAAATTAAAATTGCCGATAATCACAGGAAAAGAAAGAGGTTTAGCAACGAATAATCCTTTGTATTGTAATCTAATGCGATTTGATTTGTTATCTTATGCTTATTTAATTATTTTGGTATTGTATGAATTCTCAAACACAAGTTAAAGTTTAAAGTTGTGAATTTAACTGATATTACTTATGTATATTATTGTAATTATGTTTGCCAAATAAATTGTGTATTAGTTGCTCTATATTGGAAAAATATTTGCTTTATCTTGAGCACTAAATTTAAGATAACTCAAATAATCTTGGGAAGCTCCACTTATAATTTTTCTGCTATGTTCTTTTGTGAAGCCCCTTAAGCGGAATGCAGCTAAATACATAAATATGAAGGTATTTTTTAGTATAACGACTGAAATTTCATTAGAAACTTCAATGTTAAGCAAGCTCATATGAGAGCACTCTTAAGATGGATAATATTTTGCGAAATTACATCAATGTGACAAAATCGTGAGGCTATTAGGCTAAAGCGAAAAACATTTTGATGGGTGAAGCTCAAACTATTATAAATGATATTAGGACATTACACCAGCTTGAAGATCGAAACTAAGCATCATATAGAACAAAGTGCTGTGCTTTAAGAACCACATCTTCAAATCTAGATGAGACAAAGTACTATATGGTGGGAGTCACCTCTTGAATCTATAAGGTGCTATGGTTAGAATTCCATCTACCTGGTAAATGATTCTGGGTTAAGAATATCAACGAAGACATCAGTTACTTGAGCGGGAGAGATGGTGAAGCCCCTTAGGTAGAATGAAGTTGAACGCTTAATTATCTGGACACCTTTTGGTGTAACGATGGAAATTTTATTAGAAACTTCAAAGTTAAGGCTCCTTGTATGAGAGTACCCTTGGGATGGGTGACGTATTGGAAAGTTGCACCAATAAGACAAAATCGTGAAACTAGTAGGCCAAAGCGGATGACGTCTCGATGGGTGAGAGTTTGGGCTGTGAAACATTTATCACTTAGAAATAACTTTAACCAAAATTAAGTAAACTAACAGATTTTACTTCTGAATGGGTACATTTTGGTAACATCTTGGGTTTTCTTTTTTGCATATATTTCAAGATTTGTCAAGCATTTCCTATAAAAATATGATTTACAGTAAATTGACACAAGTTATACCTTACTTGTTTGTGGCATTTAATCACTGCTGCCTTGATTTGTAGAAAGTATTAGATATTTTTTAATTATATGGAAGGTTACCTCATCACAATACACATTTAAGATCTTAGGCATTGTTTTATATTTTTCCTTGTGTTTACTGTATTCCTCAACTCTTATTGTTTGAAACAAAGTTTTAAAAGTCATGTTTAGTTTGGGTCCTAGTCCCATCATGAAATTGTTATTTTCAATAATCAATTTCAAGGTTCAGTTTTTTTTTTTTTTTTTAATTGTTCACTCTTTTATTATAAAACATTTCAAAAAATATATTTGAAGTATGAAACAAGTGAAATTTCTTATGTTGGCTCAACTTATAATACATATGAAATTCAAGATTTTGGGAAAGCTTACCTGATTACTTGATGCATTAAGGATTTTTGCACAGTTTTATCCTTTTCCTTGTGTTTATTGTAGTATCAACTCTTATTATTTGAATTAAGTTTTGAAACTCAGGGTTGATTTCCATGTCCACATAAATTTTTAGTTTGATCATCTTAAGATTCAATTTTGGTTGGGCTTTTGGTTACTCTTTGTTATAATTTTTTTTCAAAATTATACTCTAAGTATTAACAAAGAATTATCTAATTGAGATTTAAATTTTAATCCATGTAAAATTTAATGAGATCGTTTTTATAGACTATCATAGAACTTTGACAAATATTTAAGATATATAGTGAATTTTCATTAAAATATGACGTTTGTGTGAAATTTAACCTCCAAGTTTCACTCAAAACTTGCTGAAACTCTAATGTCAGCTAAAACTTTTTAAATTGTATAAACCTAAAAATATTATGAGTTTTGGATTAGTTCCAAATGAGTCATAGCTGAAACCACCAAAACTCAAAATTTTAAACTACTTTAGGAATATGTGGCCAACTTGCCATTAAGATCACTTATGAATCATATTTATTTATCACCGTGGCACTGCAAATATCTTTTTTAAACTCGTTATTTTTAATCTTGATTTGACTGAGAAAATTTTGGGATTAACTTTATTTTCATTATGGCGTTGCATTCGAGAAGCATGAAATGTGTTCTAAATCATGATAGAGATCAAACAAATAATGAAATGTGTGTGAAATGATACTTCTGGAAGATAGCAGGACCGAAACACAATGGAGCAAAGCTATAGATTTGGATTCAACTCGTTTAGGTGTAGTTCAAGTTGAAAATGAAAAAAGGACAAATTTTATATCTGTGTGAATTAAAAGAAGATTTACAAGTGAAATCTATCACACCTTTCTGACCGGGCCTTGGAAGGAACTCAAAAACCTAGTAGGAGGGTTTGTTGAAGATTAAAAAATAATTTCAATCGATATATATACTTTTATATATATATATATATATATA
>NW_018164609.1:985358-985892 GCF_001263595.1 Phalaenopsis equestris | reverse complement strand
TATATATATATATATATATATATATATATATGATTTTAATAGCATTCAAACACCAAATAAATTATTAAAGCATCTAAATTCAAAATCTTCACACAAAGCTATATACCAAAATACAAAATTCGATCAAATTAAATGGTCATAACCTTCACCATATACTCAATACTACACCTGAAACACGAAAAAGCTCCTCTACCTGATGCATAGCTAGCAACCTCGAATTAATTCATGGATTTAAGATTGAATTCAGTAGGTGAAATCCTACTGAACAAAATATAAACGACAAGACATAGGACATAATGCGAGCAAATAATGAACCTCAATAAAATATTTATTATATTATGATGGTTCCAAACAATATGCAAAATTGAGTTTTTTTTGTTGAAATTTCTCTAATGATGCTCAATAAACAATAAAATAAAAAAATAATCTATATAAAAAATTGATTGGTGTGTACACATGGCATCATATCCACACACATACATCTCATGTGTATGTTCTATAAATTGCTCTTTAATTATATATTGATCTTTTTAT